>NC_056743.1:210852650-210959175 GCF_019279795.1 Protopterus annectens | reverse complement strand
ATGTAGCCAATATCTAATGCCAATGACGAGATTTTGGATGCTGGAGCACACCATACTTCTGCTGAAACTCCTGACATCTCTTTCAAGCACTACAATCATTGCTCTCAAGAGGTGCATGTCTACCTATATACAAGAGTAACCTCCTGAAGAAGAGCACCATCACTTTAGGAGCAAAGAGCTCACCAGGTTCGTAATGCTTTTTTTTTTCTTTATTTTTTGCAGCAAGCTTTGGCTGCTGCCTTTCTCCCAGTATGGGTGAGCTGCCATCATCATGCACTCACTGTTGTCCTATACAACACCTTTCCAGTACTAATGCCACTAATTGAAAATTACCAATTACTTGGTTGGAGTAATGGTTTTGTCCTTCTATTCCATTTGGCTACTTGGAATCAGCAATATCACTTAAGGAAACAAGCTGCATTGTCGAAGTTTGTCTTTGTCACCCCTTTCAGTCTAGTCAGCTGTTGAACCAGCCAGTAATTTGTTGCTATTGTAGAGGATTGTACATCACAGGTATGTTCTTTGAGAACTGTAGCTAAGACAGCAAGTCCTAGTTGCATGTGTACTCCATGTACTTCATGCATGGACTGTTTCTTGTACAGGTCAGAATAACAAGGCTTGCTTGGCAGTTACATGGCATTTGAGAATTGCTTAATGTTCTCATACATGTTTCCTTAATTGTATCATTCCTATGCAATTATACTCCACATGCAGTGATTTTCAGAAATATTTTTTTCACTAGTTTAACCTTCTTGGAGCTGTGGTTTGCTGAATTCAGCAGTTCGGTGACTAGTCATACATCTGCTCTGAAGATGTAAAATATACTCTGAAGGCCAAAATGTAAATTGTGATAATGTCGCTGGAATTTGTTGGGGAAAAAATGTCAAGCTGAGGATTAAGTGGTAACATTCACAAAACAACAAAAAATATATATTTAAACTATGTAAAACTTAGTTATATTTTTAGAAGAAATTTTGTAATTTACCTCATCTTCATCCCAGAAGAACAAATCCCAGTCACACACATTTCTAGCTCTTGCTCGCTTCCACAGCTCCAAGAATACAGTGGCTGCAAATGAAAAGAAACATTGTTGTCATGCAAAAATGCTGAACTTTCCTTTGAATAATTAGTGGTGTAGAGCAATAGTTAAGGAAATACATTTGGCAAACATATAAAAGACATTTGGCACAGTGGAAATGGAGCATAAAGAAATTAATTTCTCTCTCTTATTATGTTTCATTAAATCATGGCTCTTATCAGTTTCACAAAACAATCTAAAAAATGGATGATTCCTAAGTAATGTTCTAAACGACTGAAAGTCCACTAACTTAGAAAGCTACATTCAGTGAAGTAAGTACATGTATATAGCTCTAGTGATTTGTCATGTTTGACAATAAAACTTCTGATTTTTTTTATTTGTATGTTCCATCTTCATGACTATTAAGAAAATATGGTTATGTAAGGGTACACATCATAGGTTATGTTCCATCAGTAGGATCAATACTGCAGTACTTTGCAAAATTAATGTTACAGTCATAGGCACATCAGCAGTTCAGCTGCACTTACAGAGTAGGCAGACATTCCTGGCTTGGATACAAAGTGACTTCCCCATGTCATAACCATCAAAGGAAGTCCAGTTGTAAAGGTGTACCCAACACAAATCATCTTGATTTTGTTAGTAGTAGTTCATCGTCACCATCAATGTTCATTTAGTCTTGTTAATGAATCATAGAGGGAAGGAGAGACTAGCAAATAATGAAATCCCCAACAGGCCAAAGGAAGGAAACAATAGAAGTAAAAGGAGGCTCTCCTTTTCACTATACCTGTAGATATCCACACACACACACACACACACACACACACACACACACACACACACACACACACACACACACACACACACACAACACACAGAAATTTCCTACCCTACAGTAAAATAAGAATGTCAATCAATTATGATAAAGGGTAAGTGCTCCTAATAAGGTATGAGTGAATCCACAATGCAATAATAAACTGAAAAATTGGGGCAGAAGATGGTCTACTACTGCAGAAATTACCCTGTTTACATATACAGTAAAAATGAGTACCTTCACTAAACATTAATGTATCTATCATAAGAATTATGATGATGATGTAGTCCCTTCATAAAACTACTGGGTAAGTAGCAAGCAGAGTGGAACCCTAACCACATATTTGGGTCTCTCTCTCTCTCTCTTATATATATATATATATATATTTATTTATATATATTTATTTATTTATTTATTTATTTATATACACATACACACACACACACACATATATATATATATATATATATATATATAGATATACATATATATATATATATATATACATATATACATATATATATATATATATATATATATATATATACATACACACACACACATGCGTATGTATGTGTCTGTATAACTATATGTACACATTCCCTTTGTAAACAGGCCTAAACCAAGCATCAGAGTATCATGTCATTAAAAGCATGCTTGTCTAACTTTATTAAGTAATTTCAGCTTAAGAAGTTTGCCCATCTTCCTCAGGGAAGGCACACAACTGGCTAATAAATATACATTAGTATAAAAAAATATTTTTTTTTACTCAGAACCTTAACAAGAGTTTAGTCCAGGTACTATAAACAGAAGTCACATAATTAGAAACAGAACAGAATTTCTTTTTCTGACTTGTCCAAAATAAATTACTGTAGCATGTCTGTTCTCAGTTAACTGGATAACAGAGATGACTTGTCTTAGATGCTTGTGTTTCAGTTTTCAAATGCTCTGCAAATAACTCTTCTGCCTAACTGGCCTATCAAGACTACAGAGACATGAAACCAAATGCTGCCACCTTCCAATAAGTTTATTGAAACATTCTAGTGCCTCAAATTATAACACAATCAAATTGAAGAAACCCGGAAATGGGAGACGTGCCAGAGCAGGGAAAAGAATGTCATGTGGTTAAGTCCCACAAAACAAATGTAGGGGGAATACTAGTACACTAGGTCAGACAAAACAGAGAAAAAAAATATTTCCCAGCTACACATGTCATAACTCAAACTGTTGAGATGTTCACAGAATGTTCCATCTCTGCCTCATGTTTTTCCTCTATTTTCATAAGATTTGTAATTTTCTGATAAATCATTGATGACTGAAGGTTCTATATAATGACAGACACTTGAGTTTCAGACTTCATATCCTCCAGAAAATGCATATCAATGCAGAAGCTATTATTCTAGAAATTATCTAAGTTTTTAAGAGCAATATTTAAAAATTATTCCTGATTTTGGGCCTTTGTTCCCCAATTACTGTTTGGCATTGTCCAGAATTCCTGTGCTTAGATGTTGAACAGTATGGCACCCACATTTTCCTTTCAGGGAAATTCAACCCCAGCAAATATAAAGCTGATTTAAAATAACAATGTATTCAAGCAGTAACACACACCATCAATGTGTCTGCTAGTTAATACTAATGTTTGGCATGTGACAGACTTAAAACAACATGGTGCACTATGAGACACTATCTGACAATAACAGTAATAATAACCTTTTGAAGTTTAAACTGTTTAAAAAAGGACTTCATATTTTTAACTTGTGTTTCCGAGAGACAGACAGAGAGAAAGTGATTGAGATGAAGAACGGCCTGCCAATCTTCTATCCGCTTCTTGCCTAGTAAACTCTATGCAAGGTGGCAGCTGTTCAGTCACTACTGGAGTCAGATGTGACTCAACAGAATCAGAAGGAAGGTGAACTATCTTCCAGCAACTTTTAGGTAAATCAACCAAAATAAAGCTAGGAAGTTAGCTGATGAGAATACAGCTCTAAGCCACATTTTTCTGAGGGTTCAGAAAGAAGCCCTGTACTCGCACTAACGGCAGAATTAAAATGGAACTGTTTCTACAATGCAGTAGTTTGCAAGTCAGAGACACATTACATACAATAAGCAAATATCTCACAATAAGCCAATTTGCATTTCTCTGAATTGCCATTAACTGCCGCTAGCACTTTCCTGTGGTAGTTAACACTGGCAGCCCATGCATCTCGGTGACACAGGCCCTCCCTCATTCACTTTTGTACAAACGTGGCACATACCTCTTTACCCATCCCAGAGTTATTAGGTTTACAATGTCTCTTCATATGTATTTGGCCCTGCCCTCATAAATCACAGATTCTTACAGTGAAGCCAATAACAACAGATATGAAAGTTTCATTTTCTTTGGTGTTCATGGACTGCATATTGATGCTGTTGCTCTACGAACTTTTTTAACCGAGTCCTGATAATAATTCCCTGGCTTCTTTAACTGTTCCTCCCAGGTTTGTACTGAAGCCTCTCCCCATTGTCTTGCAGGACTTATGGACCATTGTAAACATTGGATCATGTCATGCATTGCAGCTCTTTTCTTATTATTTAGCAAAAAAATGTGGACTAATGCATTAGTTAGTGCATCGGGTTAATGCTCCTACTTTCTATGTAATAAGTGCAAGGTTTGAAACCATTTTCCCCCTTTCAATTTACATTTTTTTAAACAACACAACTAAAATTTCCAAATACCTGTGGTATGTAGTAATTGTGCAGAGGGTTGATATCCTCTGTCTAAAGTGGGATGATGCAAGGTTTTAATTTTTCAGTGCCATTAAGGCACAATATGAATAATATCCCTGGTATATATTTATGCACCATAACTTCTTTTATGCTGCAAAATTAATTTAAGAGCCTTTATGATGGCCTACATAATGTATTCTTGTCTTCTCATGTTCTCCCATGACCCACATCTTAAGTACTGTAAAAGCACACTCTAAAGAGACTAATCCCTACTGTCTAGTGTTCATCTCTCAACCCACTTCATCTTTCTTTTTATTTCCCCCCAGACTACCCTTAAGGAATGTTATGCAGAGCTTTCCTTATTGTACAGTGTTTCCCCAACTCTAAGGGCCATTAAGACAAGACGTTTAAACTGCTTCTTGGTGTCTAATGTCCCTCCCAACCCTTAAGTGCTGTTAAGACAGTGATGTACAGAAAGTTAACTCTACTGGCTCCTTTGACCCCAAAATGCAGCTAAGGCAGTGATGTACAATTGTTATCTCTGGTGTCTAATGTTCCTCTCTAACCCTTAAATGCCATTAAAGCAACAAAGTAGAGAGTAATCTCTAGTAGCAAGTGTTCCTCTCCAACCCTTAAATGCCATTAAGGCAATAATGTACAGTGAGATATCCCTGGTGGCTAATATTCTCCCTAACCTTTAATGCCATTAAGTCAATGATATGTAGGAATAACTGTATACATCATCAATGAAACAATGTACAGAGGAGTTATCACTGGTGGCTAGTGCAAGCCTCATGTTGCTGGAGTTGTCTAGGGGAGTGTTGAAGTACAGCAGCCCCCACAACCAATACACATACATACACACACACACACACACACACACACACACACACACACACAGAGCCCCCAACCTGATCACATTCACAGACACAGTTACTCATTCACACACACACACACATACACACACACGTGTGCACATACAAAAGATACACATATACATGTGCAAGCCAAACCTGTCCTCAACTAATTCAACTACTACAACATCCCAGACAGGATCACACACACACACACATTCACAAATGCATCCTGACACATATGTGCACACACACACACACCCTCAAGGCTACCTGTCTGCTAAACGTACCAGCATTTACCTCTACAGCAATGGTGAGGCCATGTTCATTAACATGAGTGGCCAGGAGAAGCCATGTTACTTTATGCTTTGATTAGCATATGACTCTGTAGATTGCCTCATTAGCATTTATAAAGGCCAGAGAGACAGTCTAACATTGTGTTGCATATTATCATGCTAAAACACTGTGGGGCAAGGCTGTCTCTGAAATTGAAATTGTTTCTGTGAGGCGAACACCTCATGTATACCTCACAGTGGCATTTCAGAATCAGCCACTATGCATTACTCAGAAGCATAATACTGAAATTTTAATTTACTGCTGTCAAAGAACCCTAACGAGAAGTGTACTACTACTCCTAACACAACTGTACTGTGTTCAACTAATACAGTACTAATATGCATCATAAACATTCATTAACATTACAAAAATAGAGGCAGTGCTCCAGCTGTGGCTTGTTTTGATCAATCAAAAATGAGTATATGAAACAAAACAATGCCAGGCTTTGCATTTCCCTTTAATTTAACCAAATCATCTTATATTCCTCCTTCTGCAAGCAAACACACACATGCTGCAACCTGAGAAAGGCATGCACCAAATTCCCATATAACTGCAGGACACTTTTGCTTTTAAAGCTACTTCTATCAAATTGTTTCTAAACATTAAGATACTAGTGCCTTGGAGAAAAAAAGGAAGCTAACACCTGCTGTGCATGTGTTGTGAACATCTGTGTCTTAGTGTGGTGTGCCTTATGGACTTATATGTATAGGACAAGGTACATAAAAATATAACTATTGTGGTTCTGCAGAGAGAATGAAAAGTTATGTCACTGAAATCTGTTGTTAAATTTTATCATTTCCTTCACCAGCTGGCTTCATTCACTTTACAGATACCAGCACATAGATTCAAAGGCAAGACACACCATGATGCACTTCTGCTACAAAATTTGATGTGTTGCCTTATTCCTTAGTCAGTATACATATAACATCAACAATAACTGCACTTATGTGCCATAACAAATGACAGAGAGAACCTCATTGAAGAGAATACTGAAGAAAATATATGGGAAAACATGACACATGGAATCTTCCCAAATGAAATGTTCAGAAAACAAACAGCAAAATTTAACACAGAGACTCTTTATATAGGGAACATTCAGAAAATATGTAGAATACCATGACAAAGAATTGGGTTTATATCAGTCTGTCGAAACAGCTGAATATCGAATACCAGATGTTCGAACTATAAAGTTCGAACACTGGTAATCGCTAAGCCGTAGAACACCGAATTCTTTCCCAGGGAAATAATTCGGTGTGCCGTTTCTGTGGCTTCGCAAGTATCAGGACTGTGGTGGGAAGTTACAGGTCAGGTTCAGTTAAGTGTGCAATTTTGTGGATGTTAGGGTTAGGGCGCGGGTTAGGTGAGTTAGGGTTAGGGTGCGGGTGAGGTGGATCTGCGATAGTGAAAGACTTTAGGGTTAGGACAGGCTAGCTGAGTTACGGTTAGGGCATGGGTCAGGTGAGTGTGCGATAGTGACAGACTTTAGGGTTAAGGTAAGTGGACAGGTAGTAGTGTATGTACAGTTTAGTGTAGGGTTACATGTAGGTGTGTGTGTGTGTGTGTGTGTGTGTGTGTGTGGATTGATGTTGTTTTCGTGTGTTTGTGTTGCATGTGTGTTTCTTGGAACAGCGATTTTTTTTCCCTGGGGAAATATTGCTGTTCTAAGACTTTGATGTTTGTGCAGTTCGTGGTTTGAAGTTCGAATATATGGTGATCGAACTTCAGACGTTTCGATGAACTGATATAGACCCCAAAGAATCTTTATGTAGACAGTGTTTATACTTATGTGGTATAACATGATACAAATAAATCTTCACATAAAGACTGTTTACAAAATATGTGAGATAGCATGACAGAGAATCTTCACATAGGAAACATTCAGATATTTGGCATAACATAACAGAAAGAATCTTCATATGGAGTATGTTCAGAAAATATATGGTATAATATGATACAGAATCCACACAATGGTAATACTCAAAAAATAGTACTGGATACCTTTCATTATTAAGTATCTGAGAAAGTGCCTGGCTTTCTTAGCAGCTAATTATTATAATGGACAGACATACTAAGTTATGACCAATACCTAATCTGAAATAATACGTGTACCTAGGTAACTTACGTATGTGTTTTTTTATCTAATTGTTTTTATTAAAATTATAAATGAAAAACATAAAATTTCATAAATGAGAATTACATATACAGATAAAAGGCTAAAAGCAGTACCAAACAGACAAACAGAAAACTAACGTAACCAACTATTTAGAGGGTGTCTACAATTTAAAATAAAAACAAAATTATTTCACAATTTTATGTTTAGATCTAATTTAATATCCTTTTGTTTAGTAGTCTCTTGAGTTTCATGGAGGAATTAAGTGAACAATTTTGTCTAGTGGTTCTTTCTTTGATGGTTAGGATTTCCAGATGACAAGTCTCAGTTGCAATGTTATAAAACTCTCATTGTTGGACTAGTACTGCTTTTCCAGTTTCTTGTCATCACTTTTCTTGCAATTGTTAGAAGGGACCAATGACAGGAATACTCAACTTTAACACAATGGTGTTGCAGCGGTAGCATTGTTGCCTCACAGCAAGAGGTTCTCCCATTTGATTCTCGGCTTGGGTTGGGAGTGCCTTCGTTGTGGAGTCTGCATGTCCTCCCCGCAGTTGAGTGGGTATTTGAAAGACATCCTTTGAATGGGCGTGCCTTCGTTGAAGGTTGGAAGTCGGGCTTGCAGCTCGACACCATAAAAAACAACTGCCAATCATTAGCGGACCGGAGTTCCGCTGCGGCAACCCCTAACCGGGAAAAGCCAAAAGACAAACAACAACAACAACACATAAAGGAATTGGTGTATTAAACAAAATAAATTAATTATTTAAACAAAAATTATCATTAAAAAGAGCCTGTAAGAAAGAATTAACATTATTCCAGAAGGGTTTAATTATGTTGCATTTACATGTCATATGTTACCAATTAGCTCTAACATCCAAACTACATCTGCAACAGCCAACCTTTTTCCCAGACATCAGCTCTATTTAGTGTGGAGTAATAAAAGCTTTCTGCATAAATTTCTATGAAAATAACTTCCATCTTAATGACCTTGTGGTTTGAAAAGAGGATGTAATTATCTTTTTTTCTCAATTTCACTTGGAAAATGCTTATTTATAGTTATAAAATAATCTCAATAGTTATCTTTACAAAAGTCAGATTTCATTTTAATAATTTTATAAATTCTAAAAAAAAATCCTTCTCAGGAGGATTTTGATGGATTGATAGAATCAAAAAAATCTATACATTTTGGTATCTCCTTTTTGAATGAAACTTGTATCAAGAATAATCTTCTTTCTATAGCACATCTACAGTTTTGTAGATCTATCCACATTTCATTACTTAAGTTAAATTTACTTAATATACAATCAAGAGAATAACTTTTTTCCTTCTCCATTACTTGAAACCAATATATTAATTGCTTTTCCTTAAATGTATCCATTGAAAATGTGTTAAATTTAATATTATTATTTTGTGTGAATGCAATAGGAAAGATTAAGAAGATCCAGGCCTTGTATTCAGGTTCCCAATATACTATAGTTTTGAAGTTGGAAATTATCATTGTAATATTGATTAAATGTATGGTCTTTTAATAACAATAGAAAAGTATTATTAATTATTGTATTATAAAAATTGTAGTTTGACTTTTTCATAATTCTACATTCTGTATGTCTTTCCACTTGGCAGTATAGTTTTTTATTAGTCCACAAAATGACAGTTTTTGTAATAGCTCATGTGGAATATGATTTTAAATCTGGTAAACCTATTCCTCCATTGGACCAACTGCGTTGATGATGAACTAGTGCTAATCTAGGTTTGTTAAGATGCCAACAAAATTTAAGTATTACGTTATAAAAATCTCTTGTATGTTGCTTAGGGATAAGAAGTGCTACATATTGAATTATGTATAATATTTTAGGCAATATTGCCATTTTAATAATTGAAAATCTTTTTTATAATGTAAAGAAATATTCCAGTTAATATGTTTTTTAATGTTTTCTAAAGTTTTACAATAATTTATATTAATTATATACATTTAATGTTTTAGGCAAAGTTATTCCTAAATATTTTATTTTGTCATCACAAACTAAATATGTAGAATATTGTTGTGGTATGTTAATAGGATTAGAATTAATACATAAGATTTTTGTTTTATCTTCATTAAATGTAAGATCCAATTTAGACTGATTTTTTTTAATAGCCTTAAAAAGGGAATTAAGGGCGTTATTGTTATCTGTTAATGTTAATAGAATATAATCTGTAAATAAAAGTATTTTTGAGTTTAGGTTCTGCCCCAGCTGTACTCCTTTAATTTCTGGATTTAAAAAAATATAAAATCAAAACCCAGAGGTAACACCATGGCTGATGGCTGAAGCAACAAAAACTCTAATGAAAAAGTAGATGGCACTTTCACATTCTCCCACTGAATGCTGCTTCAGACAATAAAAATCAAGTCTAACTACCTTGCTTAAATACAATAAAAAATTACATGCTTGTGCTAATTAACTAATCAAGACATTTCAAGCGACATCTACAACACTAAGTACTCACATGCCTATGGTATAACTCATATAGATGTACAACACATCCCACAAAAATTAAAAACATGAGCAAATATTCCTTTACTGATTATGATAATAACGCAATAAAAGACAATATGTAAACATTAAAACTGTATCAAAATTTATAACAAGCAATAACGTTGATATGGTTTGGCAACTAAAAAAGGTTTAAGGGAAATCTTATCATTAAGCACATATCCCCTGTCTGCCTGAAACCTGATAACGCACTTCATCTCGGCTTGTTCTGTCAAGTACCTGGGGTTACATAGTCTAAGACTTCTATTCATTAACTCTAACACTAAAAATCTAAATTTATGAGAGAGATCATTGTTCAAAACACATTGTGCTAATGCGTTCATCTCATCCTCCTTATTTATCACATAAATATGTTCCCTAACTCTCTCATCCAGGGTCCTATTCATCTTGCCTACATAAAAACAAGCACTTTTGATACAAGTAGTGAGATATACTAAATCCCTTGACTTACAATCAGCATAATGATCAAATCTGTAAATTTTATGAGTTATAGGATGCTCAGAAATATTATCATTCAACATGTTGGTACAGTGATTACAATTCCTGCATGAGAAAGTACCTCTCCGATCCGACTGTATTCTGTTCTGATGGTCCCTTTCATAACATAGTAATCTCTTCAAAGACTTAGTATTTCTATATGAATATCTGGGACTGATTCCTATAATATCACTAAGTTTATCATCAGCTGTCAATATTTCCCCATTCTTAGTAATAATATCATGTATTTTTCTATTGTTGTTCGAATAGGGAATGACCATTCTAATACTTTGTCCATGACAGCCTTTGAGTCTATTCACAGGCCTAACTCGATTTGTCCCCCTATTAAAAAAGGTTTCCCTCTATCATGCCTATTAATAAGTTTATGTCACTTAAAGTGCTCTCTTTACCTTTATACCCCCTCTGTAAAAAATCTCTCTCCAACTCTTTCAAAGCTCCTTCACATAAATCATCTGGGGTAGTCAACCTAGAAACATACAGTTCCGGTCCCTGTATGATATTCCTATATATGGGTAGGGTGCAAACTTTCTCAATGTAACAAATGATTCTTTCTGCACTTTTTCCTAAACAATCAAGTCTCTATTCTATCTCCTTCCTTCTAAATGGTCACATCTAAAAAATCAATCTTATCATAAGATCTATTTGCAGCAAACTCTAAAAATTCAGTTGTTGCATTAATGTAAGTCATAAAAGTCTCAAAATCATCTAACATCATTATAAGAATTTAGAATATGAGCTATAGGTAATGAATAGCTATGTGTCTTCATTTTTGGTTAAACTTAAAGCTAACTAATAGTGTATATTATTTATTATTAAACCTTTCTGTATCTTTTGTTAAAAGGTGTGTTTCTTGAACAAATACAACTTAAGGTGAGAATAGGCTTAGATGTTTATAAAAGCAAGCTCTTTTACAGCCATTGTTCAGTTTATTTGTATTAACTGATAAATACTTTAAACTTTTCATCTATTAAAATCTGTTAATTTATGTAATTTTTTTCTGAGGTGTGTAATAAATAATCCTACAAAAACCACTACAGAGACTCATACAAGTTATTAAAAAAGGGCGAGTTTTTTTAGAATTAAGTTTAGAAAAAACAGATTTGTTTGTATACACCAGAATAAAAATACAAGTCAAGAACTATATAACATAATAACATTCTAACCATCCAATCCCTCATTGAGTAAATAACTCCTGACCTAGACAGTAAATCCATCAAAGTCATACTGTCTAAAAAACAGAATAAGTTAAACTCTACCATTCAAAATCTAGGTTTTGTATAAAAATATTACAAAGAATAATGTCTAATGATAGTTTTACTATAATTAACTCTCCTGTAATTTATTCCCCTTTAAAACTGAAAAAGATTATATAAGTAGACTATTAGATAAAGCTACAACAAATGTTTATATGAAACTATGCATTAACCTTATAATATAATTTCTGAAAATATTTAATAATAAAATACAGCAATATAACAGTATATAAATTATCCAACTCTACAAGACTTCAAAATGTCAACAACTAGTAAATTAAATAAAACAAGTAAAACTTATTAACTTTTATACATAACAAACAACACACACCAGCAAAAGTCAACTCAATTCCACAAGATAATGTATCTAAAACACATGTTTCAGTATCACTTCCCCATAAATACACTCAGGAGCTCGGGTCATAAAAATACATGCACTTTTATTATGACAAATAAAATGTTGGTTAAGCGCTTTCATCTACCCATAGTAGACTTCATCAGAACACTAAAATCATTACTGAGCTAAATTAAGTAGCAACCAACTTCCAATCACATTAAACAATCAATTAGCCTAATACATAGTTATTCCCTTCATAAATATGCGTAACAGAGGTGAATATTTAAAAGGACATTCTAGCTAAAACACTGTGTTAAAATACTCTCCAATAAAAAATTTAAAAAGACAAATGAATAATACTAGTTAAAACCACATATATAACAAAGTACATTCTAATTACACCGTATCTATACAAAATATTGACACAATAAATACAGATAAATGAAAATCTAAATTCTTGCTTCTAACAAAGGTTTAATGGGTATATGATGATTTATGCCTGGGGGCATAATGGCATTAAGTAAAATTTGCCATTTCCCTTCTCTTTCCCCGAGCTTTACCCTCACATTACACCCCCCAAGACTAATCCTAAGCTGTTCTAAAATGGCAAATTTCAATGTATGGCAAGTGGTACTCCCTTCAATATGCCTATATAAGGCATTATTCAGATCTTTTCTCTTAACACTATACAGGTGGTCATATATTCTATTTCTCAGGTGCCTATCAGTTTTGCCCACATAGAAACTTGGACAGTTAGTACATTTTGCTAAGTAAATCACATGTTGTGTCTGGCGGCTACCTTTCTTGAATTTAATTACCGTTTTATTAAACTTGCCTAATATTAAGTTTTATCTTCTAACACTGAGTGACACTGGTTACAGTGACAACATTTACTAGTACCCCCCTCCCTCCTATCATTTTCACTATTTATAAAAACTGTTTCAAATTTTATTTTTTAAATTATATCCCGTCTTGTAAACAAAATGGTGTTTATACCCTAGTTTATTGTGAACACCTTCATCATATCTCAACATATTCCAATTCCTTTCTATAACAGCCTTTACATTTTAAACAGTAGGACTGTATTGCAAAACACAAGCTCTGTTAAAGTTGATAATCTCCTCAGAAGTCACAGTATTGGGGGTCCCATTCACTAATTCCATATCCACCCCCAACAGGGGTTTATATTTTTCCCCCACTCCCGCTTGACATAGTAATATCATCAGTAAGTGCATTAAGGTATCCCCTCTCTCTAAACATATTGTCAATATTTCCTAATTCATTCACCATCTCCTGAAAGTCTGAGGTCATTCGAGTGGCTCTTATACAGTGTACCTTAACTATACTTCTCTTCTGGCTTATAGGTTGACAACTGAATACTCTAAACAAGAATTACTAAAAGTCCCTTTTCTATAGATTTTGGACTTGAAACCACTTGACGCAGAGTGAATGTAAGCATCCAAATATGATATACCCTTATTACTGTGATTATACATAAATTTAAGATATGTACTCGACTTATTCAAGAGCTCAACAAAACTCCCCATTCTCCTCAATGGTACCAGTCCATAAAATAAATATGTCATCCAAAAACCTGACATAACATTTAACATATTTATACAATGCATTTTTAAATATATGTTCTTCCTCCCAATCAAGTAGGCCTAAATTGGTGTATATGGGGAAACAAGCGGCCCCCATAGCAACCCGCCTAGTTCGCCTATAATATTCTCCTTCATAGTATATATAGTTGTTATCCAAAACTAAGCTCATAAATTCCACAAGTAAACTCACTTTGTCCCATTCAAACTGTGTGCACCTACATATTCTACTACTAAATCTTATCATACCATCTTCCTTAGGTATACATGAAAACAGATCCCCCACATCCATGGTTAAACATTAAATCATCCTTCCACAAATAAGGTTTCAACCAACTAAGAAAGTCCCAAGAGTCTTTCACTATATGTGGGACTTTTCCATATATAATTTTCAACCATCTGTCAATTATCATACCAAATGGGAACATTTTGGCCTTACTGCCAGATATTATTGGGTGAAATGGGAGGGGGGGTCATCCAACTTTTTATGCACTTTAGGTATTCCTATGATGGTGGCTAGAACAGGAAATTCAACCCATAAAAATGTATATACTTTTATATCTATTTTGTTGTCCAGTAAAAATTCTTCTAGATAAGAGTCGATACGTTGATGGGCTATGTTAATTTGATTAATTGAAGATACTTCATATTTCCCTGAATTATGTAAACTATCATGAAATTTATTAATATAATCACTGGTATTGTACAAGATGATACCCCCACCCTTGTCAGGTTTCATAATACGCATATTATCATTACATAATTCACATAAAATTTGATGTCCTTTTTTTACTAAGAGTGTATCTCATCCAGGTTTTTTTTTAGTCACCTCCTGATATTTATATAGCTCATCCATCACTACCTTTTCATGCGCTGCTAGGGTATTGTGCATTGGAGGCATAAACTTACTTTTCCTTTTTAGTTCATTATTCTTTTGTACCTCCTTCCCATTCTGAAAATATAGCTCCAAATTTAATTTTCACAAATATAGTTTGAATTCAACTAAGCTATCTACTATATCAAATTTCTTATTCGGGACATATTTAATTCCTCTAGCAAATAAAAAAAATGCTCTTACTCGAGTTTATATTGAGTGTAGTTGACTATATTAAAATCTCCCATATTACATTTGACCTCATTGTGTTGAATTATCTCCTATTCCATCATGGGTGTCCTTCTTTGTTTACATTCATCCATCCCATATTGTATGGTTGGTACCCCCAATTTTTGTTGTCCTGTTTCTTGTATTCCTCTCTGTATTCCCCATCCATTTCTGGCTCTTTCCTCCTAAAAAAATAGCTGTTAGTACTATTTATACTACTGTAATACCCATTATATATATTTTGTTCACCTTTTTCTTGTTGGACTCGTTCCTTCACATTATATCCTATGCCTGCATCCCTCCCTTTATTCCACCTGTATGCTGTATGCTTTTCATATTGTTCAGTATCTCTTCTCATTTTATGACACTTTCTATCAGATAGTTTGTTGCTATTTTTCTCCACACATCAAATTGTTTGTTATACAGTTTTCCCATTGGCTAAAAAGTAAATCATTCACAATTAATTCATTCAATATTTCAACTTCTTTAAACATCCTACATAATGTATCATCAATACAATTAATAACAAATTCCATAAATCTGAATTGAACAATTGATTGCATTCAAGTATATTCACTTCATTCATTTCAATTCCTAAAGGCTGTTTAAAAAAACGTAAGCCCATGGGTACTACTTTAAGCTCAATACACCTTTTAAGATACATATTGTACATTTGTAACACTTTAATGATTCCCAGCTTTTTACCAAACCCGTATATATGTTCTTTCAATGTCTTGCTGACTGCATGTGTTTCCCCCACCAGTCACCATGTCCTTAAATATAATTTTGTTTGATTAGAAGTCAAATTATTTTAAAAAAAATGTTCAGCCCTTTGCGCTCATTGCAGACATTGCCTGTAACATTTTTATTATTAATATCAACTTTTATATATCATATATTAAATCAAAACTACATAAAAAGTGTTCAATTATATATTTTGTTAGATAACTTGAAGACTTTTTTACTATTATATTGACATTAAGACAATTTTGGTTCAATAAATAAATAATTTCTTGCAAAAACTTTGGTACTTATAACTACTTATTGTACACTTTGCCTGTGTAAAACCCATTTCATCCTTATAAATATCTAGCACATTTTTGTTAATCTACATTAATAATGTGATTCTTATCATTAGACAGTTTTATGTCAGTGATGGCAAAACTTTTGTGCCAGGAGCTTTTGAAACGCCAAACCCAAAATAATTCAGTACACTTCATGTGAACAATGAATGCAAAAGCATTGTCTTTTGCAACTCTGGTGTTTGTGATCACTAACATGTCACTCAAAACGTTGTGGCGTGTGTCATCTTTGACAAGTGTGTCATAGGTTCGCCATCACTGGTTTATATTTTGTCAGATATTAATGTATAAGAATACCCTTCTTTGCTTTGACTAATAAGTAACTAAAGAAAGGTTATATATTCATTTAATTAATTTAGGTTTCCTGGATACATATTTTGTGTTCTATTTTAAATAGATAATCAAAGGTCATTAAGTACCTTGAGAAAAGATCTTATGGAGGAGGAGAAAAAGAAAAAGCAAATAAAAACAAAACTATTTACAAAACCATAAATTGCCTCACTTGTGATGTTACTGTACATTTTCTTTTCAAGTATGTCCTTGACTAAACCGTTAAGGGAAGTTGCAAAACCATTATTATTATATATTATTTGAAACAGCATTTCACTTTATACAACAGAAAGCACCAGTAACACAATGCAGGAACCTCCATGGTCTGATACTAACTAGATCTAATGGGGTTATCATTACAATATTCATAGCATAAAAACTGTGCATTGAAGCATTAAACAGAGCACTCCATTTTTCAAAACTGTCATACAATTTCTTTTATAACTATCACTTTTAACCTGTGCCAGAAAATAGCAGCTTATATATGGAGTTAATAGTAGTCTACTAAACATTTTACAGTAATGAATTTCTTCTAAATAAACTTTAGTGTTTGAGTAAGAACAGTATACTAAATATAATGCAGTGTAGAGATATGAATAATGAACATTACAGCAAATTAAGATTTACTTTGAGTCAGACAGCATATGACACATTTTTAATAGAAGACTAGTTCCCTCAGCATTGGTGCCAACTTCATTTGTACTACATTTTAACTTGAACAGATCTTGGTCTTACTTTTCTCACAATGTTGGTCAATATAAAGGGTGAGTCCATAAAACACTTTCCAAGTCATTAATTCCCTTAAAAGTTTGTTCTCCATGACCAATGACAGACACCATACCAGGTCAATTGTTTTGCCAATCCCAGAATAAAGAAGATTCACTTTAAATTCTATTCAATTTAAGTGATTGGAAGCCTCCAAAACAATTCCATAAAAGTATATTTTTTTCAAAGTCACTGCTCCATCAGCATTATTGATAGTCATTATGAAATGGCTAGATAATATTGTACTTATTTGGTTCCAACAGCAGAAGGACCTTCAGTTTAACAACTGTAAAATTCCATACCAGCTATTAATTGTCGTCCCTAACCCCTTGGCATAGTAATGAATCCTAAACTATGCCTCAGATAATCTATGTTATATTTATTTTATTGGTGACACTGATATCTTAGGAATATAGGGTTGGAAAGAATTTGAGCATCTAATGCCTACTTAGTATCCTCAGAAAAGGAGAAATTTAAGGGACACGACATTGAAGACAGCTAACATTTCTTGAAGTATAGCTTTCCTAAAAATTAGCTCATGCTGTAGCAGGCTCGGGAGATCTCCCAGAGTTAGGGAGAACACGGGATATGTGTGGGAGCAAGTTCACCTCTATCTCCAATCAAGTAGCCAGATAAGGCTATGATTTGTAGCCTAGGGTAAAGCTGGAGGGCCCACTTAATAGAATTTGAAGCTAACCCATTCACTATCTCCTACTTCTCTTTGTTGGTATGAAGCTTAATCCAGCAGCAGCACTTTGCAGCAAAGGTAAATGGTTTGTAGGGCCTTTACCTACTCTTGAAGTACCTTACACAGACTACAGCAGAATAAATAGACTGACTGGGTCTGAGTAGTAAAGTTAAATCCAATGGAGACTGGGGGTGAGGGGTCAAAAAGGAAAGCACTGTGACAATGTGAGCCAGTGTTGAAGGTCTTCTAAATTATCAGCAGATTAAGAGTGTTGTAGTCTGCCAAAGACTATATAGCACAGGCCAAGCAATGCTCTGTTACAACTTTAAAAATAATATAATTAGTCTCCAAAATGAGCCATTTAACAGTGAATTGTTACAAACTTGTGCTTCTGTTGAACATTTCAAAAATAAATACAAAAAACAGCTTATTTTATGAGAATCTGCTGCAACATTAGGAACTATCACCAAAAATATGCCACATTCACTATATTTGATTGGGTAGCTAAAGAAGGTAAACAAAGTACAACTGTACTTATAAAAGACAATTTATCCCAGTTGGATCTGTAATTTAAATACATAGATCAAACCACTGAAGTTTTTTTTTTACTCAAATAATTATTAAATTTTGAAGAAAATCAATAAAAAGTACCTTGCTTGTAATTTGTCTAATACATGAACAAATTAAAAAACTATATATACTATTTACATTGGCCTGAAAGTGTTTTAAGAGATAAATCAATCTGGTTCAAATTGTATGATACTGAGACAAGAGTTCCTTTTTCTTTTTCTCAAGATGAGTCAGAGTTCATTCTTAATGTCTTAATAAGAGATAATATCTTCTTACATGGGTTATTACTCCATGTCTTAGGAGTAATTCTCAGTTCCTTGACTTTGACTTCCATCAGTGCTGTTTCATTCAAAAGTCTTAAGAATTCTTCAAAAGTTGGTTCGGAGTTGGATTTCCATTTTCTAGAGATACATTTTATAGCTACTGCTAGTATAGTCCATAATAAGTATAAATCTTTTTTATTCATTTCTGTTTGACCATTAATATTCAATAAAATTAAAGATTTTATTAAGACAAATATATCTGTGAATATAGCTTGCAGGGTTGCTAATATCTTCCCAATATTTTTTGAGCTTATAACAATCATGAAATATGTATATTCAGTCTGCTTTACATGTTTGCAAACAGCTCCAACAAGTGATATTATTGGTTGTATCTAGTTTGGCTAGTCTATTGGGTGTGTAAAATGATCTATGCAGACATTTCCAGGTGTATATTATCCAAAATTGCGTATTAGATGTTAGCTTAATATAGCACAATAAATTAGTTTAATTTTCTGTGGTTAAATTTATTGAATGTCCTTCAGTGATGAAATTCCAATAATTCTGTCAGATTTTAACATTGTAGTTTATTAATATGTATAATTTTGAAGTTATATTTTTCCAATTGTTATTACATATAATTTCAATCAGATATTTTATGAATTTAGGTTTGATTTTGAAAGAAGAATTATTAATTATTCTGCATAGGACTTGTGAATATATCAATACACTTTGAATGACTAGCCAATCTGAGGAAGTGACATCATATGTACTCATTATATGTTGACTGTCAATAACTTTTTGATTAATATAGTGATTCTATCAAATAAAGCTTTTTGTTTCACAAGTGATAAGTGTGTTCTTGTGTATTTTATTGGAACAGTTTTTTTGGAGCTGAAAGGAGTTATTAAATTCATCCATATTTTATATCTGTATTGGCAATACATTTTCTGAAAGTGTTAAATATGTAATTTGTAAAATTCAGTTTAGTAGGCTTTACTATATTATACTGAATGCCTGTACATAACATATGCAATAGTTTATTGATTTGATCATCTAGCATAAGATTTTTTATTGTGGAGTTTTCATTAAAAAAATAATAGTATATAAAGTCTTCCAATTGGAAGAATAATTTGGATCTATACAATTTATAATAATTCTGAAGATGGAAGCTTTAATATAAGTATATATATCTGGAAGACTGATTCCTCCATGATCCCAAGGTCTAATATGATGTGTGAGGGCTATTCTATTCCTGTTAGGATACCAGAGAACCTGTTAGGATACCAGAGAAATTTTAATATAAGTGTATTTAATAACAGGATTTGGACACTAGTAAATTTATACTGCTTCCCAGGCACTGGGACAAGGGCAGTTAAAAACATTTAGATCTTATTAGTAGTATATATAAAGGTAATTTGATAATAGGCAGGGATCTTAACTGTATATTGGATAATTCAGAGACCACTAACAAGAGAAATCTATGCCTCACGTCTATAGCAAAAATATTTAAAAAATGGAGTGAAAACCACAATCTACTAGACACATTTACTTTTAAAGAAAATAACTCACTATTATTCTCTCATCAAGATTATAGATTTAATACCCAAACAAGAATAGACAAAATGTATGTATCACAAGAACTAAACAAAAAAAATAATCAAATTCTCAATAGTCTCCTCCCCTTTATTAGATCATATAGACAAAAAATAATTAAATTCTCAATAGTCTCCTGCCCTTTATTAGATCGTAACTCCCCTCATCCTTACACTCCAAACAGAATTTAAAAAATTAACATATACAAGAATACCAGCATATATCACAAAATTGAAAGAACTCAAACTGTGCCTAGTCTCAGAACTACAATTTTAATTAGACACTAATTATTCTGAAGAGATTAACATAGTCATGATATGGGATGCATTAAAAGCCTATATATATCGTAAAACCCTTGCACGGTTTAAAAACAAATCAAAAGAATGGGAATATGAACTACATAATATACAAAAACAACTCACAAAGATTAAAAACAAAGACCCAGCAAACATTTCTATCAATAAAAGAACAATTGATGAACTAAATAAAACATATAATGAAATTTTAACACATAAAACTAATCTAGCATTAGAAAAATTAAAACTAAACTCATATTCCACATCACCAAGACGTGCATAATTTAGCAATGTGAGTTAAAAGACAAACCAGAACAAACAATATAACTAACATATCTAATGAAGGAAAAAAGAACAAATAATATCAGATATAAGTGATATTTTAGATGCCTTTAAACATCATTATACAGAACATCATGGAAATAGTAAAAGTCACACTAAGACCTCAAACATGGAATTAAATTTCCCCTGAAATCAAGAAAAAAAACAGAACAATTAAAACAAGAAATACAAAAACAAATCACACAAAGAAGTTACAGAAAGCATTAAGGAAAGCAAAACCAATAAAGCTCCAAGAATTGATGGTATTATAATAGAATTGTATAAAATCTTTCCAACATCCATAACTTCAATTCTTCACAAAACTTTTCTTGAAATCCAAACATCAAGCATAATACCACCTTCATGGAGATTTTCCTAATCACACCTATCATAAAGGAAAACAAAACCCCACACTATGTAGCTCCTATAGACCAATATATTTACTTAATAATGATTACAAATTTTTATGTCAAACTTGGTTAATAGAATTAAAAAAATCTATGATTTATATTATAAATGAAGATCAAACAGGTTTCATATATAACAGATGCACTTATGATAATATTCAAAGAGTATTAACTCTCATAGACATCTTAAATAGAGAAAATCAGAAAACTTTTCTAATTGCACTAGATATAGAAAAAGCATTTGATTCATTAAAATGGGACTATCTATTCAAAGTATTAGAACTTTATGATTTTCTCATTCTTTTATTTTACTGATACAAAATATCTACAAACACAATTTAGCATATGTTAAACCAGGTCCTTTTACATCGGAATCTATAGTAATAACAAAAGGAACAAAACAGGGCTGTCCCATGTCCCCTATCTTATTTGCACTAGCTATGTAATTGTTTGCTTCTTCAATTCGCACCAATCCCAAAATAAAAATAATAGAAATACATGGACAATATAATTCTAAAATTATGCTATTTGCGGATGATGTGCTACTTACTCTAACCACCTCAAAAGGGTCTATAAAAGAATTGGATACAAAGGTTGAAAAACTTTACTTAACTTCAGGTCTTCACTTCAACTAAACAATGTCTAGTTACATAATATTAAACAAAAATAAAGAATTTTTAATGGAGAAAATTCATATAACTGGTTAACACGTATCGACCCTAAATTATTTGGGTATCACTCTTTGTAAAAATATAAAAGAAATCTTAAATACAAACTACAACAATATTATAAATACAATGAACTCCTATATAGGAAATTAGAACAAAATGAATATAATATACGAAGATAGGCTACAACTAATAAAAATTATTTTATTACCAAAAGTCTTATACATAGCACAAGCTATACCTAAAATACCAGATATACATCTTATAAAAAAAAAAAAAATTGAAGTTTTAAATGTGTTTTGTGTCACAACATGGAGCATCATATATAAAATGCCTGTGTTCATTGGTATATATTTAGCATATAAACATATTTTTATATATCCTGTCATATTTCAATAAGTCAACATGACAATGTTAAACAGTATTACTATTTTTCCTTTTAGTTCTTAAATATAGAATTTTTTGATGATCACACTTTTCGGGTTCATATTATAACAGCGAATGGTGCTACACTGACATATATTCATCAACTTCTGAAAATGTCGAAACCACAGAACAGCGATTTCTTTCCTAGGGGAAAAAAATCACTGTTCCAACCCCTCAAAAAAAAAAACATTAAACACTTCCAAACACATATACACATATCCTAACCCTAATTATACCCCCCCAAAGACCAGTAAACAACTAAATACACATATCCACATAACCCAGCCATACATCTAAAAAAAAAAAAAAAAAAAAAAAAAAACAGCAAACATTTTAAAACATATGCACTTACCTTAACCCGCACCCTAACCCTAAGGTCAGTAACTCTCGCACATTTACATAAACAGTTCCAAACACAACCACACTTACCTTAACCCTAAATCCTACCTTCCTAAAACAAAGGTAAACAGCTAAAAATACACACACACATAACTCAACCATACATCTAAAATAAAAAACATTAAACACTTTCATACATATGCACTTACCTTAATCTGCACCCTAACCTAAAGGTTAGTAACTATTGCATAATCACGCTCAGGAGCTATACCGAACAAGGGACCACACTACACTCCATAACAGGCAAAGCAACAAAGCGGTCAAGCAACTTCTTTCCCAGGGAAAGAATTCGCTGAACAGTCGCTTCGCTGTTTTGCCTGTTTGCCCTACATGTGTCAATGAAAACGCATTAGACAAAATGAGTTTTCATCGTTCTAATATAAACCCCACACAACTTATTCAAAACCAACACTATTAGACCCACCACCACTCCATCAATATTTTATGCTTATCCTTTTTATTACTTAAAAACAGTAAGCAAAATAGAATAAAGAAAAACATCCATACTGTGCAATCTTTAAGCTACTTTTCCACAAAGACAATGTGTAATTTATTGAACAAGAGATTCAGATGAAGTGTACATATCATATAGTATGGAGCATACTGAAAGTATGCCTGAAACATACAAACTTGGTTATGATCAGAGACTTTCAGCCAGATTCCAAAAGACCTGCACCCAGTGTGACCCCCCCCCCTCGAATAAACACTGAAGTAAGTCACTTGCCTTGGGAACAAGTCTCCTGGAATACTGTTACCACTGTACACCTGTTTATACATAGGCCTTAAACTGGAGTAAGTTACTTACACCGCAAACAAGTCCCCTGGAATCAAGCCCATATTTTAATTCTGTGCGTCTCACACAGTACTGTTTGATCAGGTTAGGCTACTGTGAGTTAAATCTCCAGGGTTGCTGAGTGGAACAGGAGTAAGACAAAGTTTAATCTTGGACTGTGCTCACTTCATACAAAGCTTTTATTGACATACAAGATTTATTTATTTTATTACATTTGTTCACTGGGTAATGTCCGATAATGTATGTTTGAATTGGAGGTGGTGTCCCCCTGACCACAGCTTTGTTCAAGTAAGCTGGTGTGCAAACAGAGTCCCTCTGTAGTTAGTTTATAACTATTAAGGCCATAAATGGTGTGATAACAGTAGGGCATCTGCATCCTGTACTGGCATGAGCAAAGTATGCAAAGTGACTCATATGTTGCAGCACTGTGCATACATCATTATGGGTAAATCGATTGACACCTCAACAGTTTTATTGTATTGTATGCAATATTTGTTTTGTTTTGTGCTGTAATAATTGCACAAACATTTTTTGCCCTTATTCTCATTTTTATTTCTTGCCATTCTACCCTAAATGTTGTTTCCATTATGGTATTCACAGTAAGTGCTAGATTGTTTTAAAATTTCATGTTGTGATTTCCTTTTTGACAGTCAACATAAACTGATGTTTCTGATTTGCTTCCTATATAAATCAGAGCAATATGCTAAATGTGTATATTCACAGTTTGCAAAGTGCTTGTTTGTATTGACATTACTACACACATTGTTGTACTGTATATTCATATTCAGTGCATACTGTAAGCATGAAGCTTTAATGAGATCACATTTCACTCTGTTTCTCTCCAGCATAAGGGGTGAGTTATTCCCTCATAGCTTCTACTCTCAGCCTTGGGGAATGAATCACATACCTCATGTCACCTCGTACTCCAGTAGTTCAGCACTTGACCCACTAAAGAACACTGTATGCCCTAAAGACATAACAATAGTTGAAGTGCACTGTTATCATAAAAATAAGACTTCATATAAGGTTTAAATGCAACAAGTAGTGTAACTAAAGAAAACTGCACGGAGTTAAATTGCAAATATATATTTGGAAATGCATGCTTTCTCGAGATCAAACAGTATGGATTCATTGCTTTATATATGGCATTAAACATTTTCTGTTATGCTGTAAACCTTTAAATAATAGACTTTGGGACTGGGCACCAGAAACATTTATTATCTCATAAATCCTAAAAATGAATATTTATGCTTAGCAGATGCAGATTGTATTATAAAGAGTCAGCCATTCTCTATTAGCCTGTTTGAAATGGAAGTCTTCAATCTACAATTAGAAAAGCAGTCTGTAATGCTTCCTATTCATTGGTCATGGCCCTTACTAGTCATAACCAAGGAAACACTCACGAGTGAAATTTTACAGGACTTTCCAATGAGGGTAGGACAATAGAGAACATAATTAATAACGACTCGAGCTAGCAGAAAAATCGTGCATCTTTTTGAAATCAGCTGATGCCATTATTTAAAACCATCCTAACCAACAATGTGAATAAGGCACAATCATCATCTATCTCTCAATTTTTAGAAGCATCTCCAACCATTCAGACTGCATAACTGCCATCTCACTCCAGCTACACACAGACTGCATAAAAGCACCCATAAAAAAAAAAATCTCAAGCTCTTTTCCACTAAAGCCAATCCCAAACAGAGTGCAAACACATCTCAAACTAAATCCATACTCTAGAATAGACCAATAACTTCCCAGCAAATCAAGAAGCCTATACCATTGTCAGGAAACATCAAGCCATCCTTTCACAGACCAACAACTGCAAACAAATGGGACAAGCAAATCCGCAACCACCACCCACTGTCAAACCTCTCCTCAATCTAAATAACAAAAATGACACAACCCTCTCTCCTAGAAGTACAAGGAAATAAATAATCCTAAAACAAGAGCTCACCTTATCCGCCAAGATCCTATAAAAAAAACAGCAGCATTTCTCAAGCAAACAATTCCTCTAATGAATATTTGTGACACAGTTTATACATCCCCAAGTTGCCACAAATGCTGTAGTAATGTCCTTCAGTCCAGAAAACACAGGAACTAATCTACAGTCAAGCCAAGCTATAGTCAACCAAATATGCCGTGCTATGTTTTTTCCCTTTCTCCCTTTTAACAATATGCTTCATATTAAAACGAGAAAAAAGCACCATACAAGGTTTCACTTCAACAAGATGGAAGCAAAACAATTACTAACATTAAAGTCTGTGAAAACAATATATTAAAACAAAGGAAACTTGATTAATAAGATCTTTACCAATAGTTAGAAAAACTGCATTATCTTTTAATGACTATGGTTTATATGAAAACAGAACTGGCAAAAAAAAATTGTATGTTAGTTATTATATCTATCAATAGACTATCCAAGCAAACGTCAGTTAAAAGCTTTTGCAAGGTGTCAATTATGACTGTAATATATTAGGAGTTATAATTCTCTTCATATGAAATGATATATCAGGTAGATATACTGTAATAATAAAAAGAAACATAGAAAAAAGACTAATCAAACATATATATATATATATATATATATATATATATATATATATATAAATATATATATATATATATATATATATATATATATATATATATAGTGGTTTAAGCTTTATAATGAAGATTTAGTTTATTAGATAGTCATTTTTCTTTCAGCTTCTTCTTTTCTTGTGTTTTCCAGCCATTTATCTCATCCAGTCTTACTTCAAGCCGTTCCTTTAGGTTGCTCTATGACTTTTTTAACTTTTAAGGAAGAATATGCAGTCTACGTCTTCAAAAGTTCTTGTTTCATCCTGTAGAAGTACTTTTAGTCGAGCTGGAAAGAGCAAGTAGACTTTGATTTGCTTTTTCTTTAGCTCTTTAATAATAGGCATAAACTCTTTTCTTTTAGAAATAACTGTAGGTGAGTAGCCATTATGAAACCTAATTATTTTCCCATTACTTTGGTGGGAAATTTTGACCATGCTGTTTTGAGAATCAACTCTTTACCAATGAAAAAACTTACAATTACAGATCTCGGTGTGGAATTTTTAACAGAAGGAGTCACTGTGCTAGATCTGTGTGCCCTTTCAATTTTATAAGACATTGCTTCAGTCAAATCAAGTATATTAGGCAGCCAGGATGTTAAACAGTTTAACATGTTATTCCCTTCAATTTTTTTTCTGGAAATCCAAAGATCCTGACATTATTTTTATGTGATCTGTTCTCCAGATCATCCAGTTTGGCCAGCAGGAGTGTATTTTGTTTTAATAAAAATTCTGTGTTGTGTTCATCCACGGCTAATCTTTTACCATATCATTTAAATATTCTTCCATTCCAGTAATGTGAAGTTTTTGTTGACTAAGTGACTCTTGAAGCAATTCCATCTGTTTGGTACATCTGTCCATGAAGTTTTCTAACTTACTATCCATTTTATCCATTTTCAGAGATAATTCCTGTATATTAGTTAGTACTATTTGAAGCTCCTTCTTTGATGCATTGTCATGAGAGTTAGTTTTACTGTGACTCATCTTGCTTGAATGAGGTAAAGTTTTCAAGTAGCTTTTTGACATGAAAATGTAGGTATTTCTAGATATTTTTTATATATTCTCAAAGGGAATAGTTTAAATTATTAACTTAAAAAAAAGAATAACAGGGATAACATTTCCTGTAAAAAATATGTCAAGAACAGCAGAGCTGAAAAATTCTGCTTCTATCCTTTCAGCATCCTAGACATTCACCTCTCATATATTATGTGTTTTTGAGTTCATAAAGTGTACTAATGCAAGAAAACACAAGTACCTACTGAAACACATGGACATTTTAAGTAAATGTCACTGCTAGATTGTGCAGTACTGATGCTGTGGACAATGGAATGTTCACCCATCGAATACTGTGACTTGTACATGACCGTTAGCATAGTACATTTTCTCATATCCGTTTCCTCAGTCATATGATACTCTCTTGCACAGAAATAAGCAAATGAAGGCTTGTGCAGTGTTCTATATCACATAATAAAGTTTGGTTACAATAAATGTACTGCCAAGCCGTCTTTTAAGAAAGTTAGTGTTTTTATGCCATCTTTACCACATAATGTTGAAGTCTTTTTGCAGGCTTGTGAGAATGATATTTACAGTTGTATTGTAAATAGGAAATGTCATAACATTAATAATAATCTGTCTACTGCTGAGCAACGAGCTATGTATGAACTGCAGAACAATTCTGACATAGTTATTCGTCCATCTGATAAGGGGGGACCCATGGTTGTGTTGGACTTTCAGTTTTATTATGATGGTATGCTTACTATATTCTCAGACCCACTCGTGTATAGGTTTGTTCAACCTGATATTGTTGAAAGGATGAAGGGCCATATTACCAATGCTCTATATGAGAATATGTGTATGGGATTAATTAGTAGGGAATTTTTCAATTCCTTAAAGTGGATGAGCCGCTGATACCACAGTTGCATGGTCTCCCCAAGATACATAAAAATCCAACCCGCCCTACTTTTAGACTGATAGTAGCGGGGGGAGGATGGTTAACTGAGCCCATCTCCATTTACTTAGATGGGCAGCTTAGAGAAGTTCTGAATGATTATCCTACTGTCCTCAAGGATACAGAACATCTTTTACATGGTCGTTACAGTGCTACAACAGGGCCCACAACAGCGAAGGTTGATATATTAGTCACACTTGATGTGGTGTCACTATTTACCTGTATTCCCAATCAGGAAGGGATCAACAGGGTTCGAGCTACTTTGTTTACACATGGCAAATTTCCAGTTCAGCAGATAGATTTCATCTGCATGCTGATGGAATTGGTATTGGAACATAATGTCTTCATGTTTAAGTATACATGCTACTGGCAAGTAGCAGGAGTAGCCATGAGGACTAGTTGTGCCAATTCCTATGCAAACCAATCTGGCAATGGTTGAGTGGGAGCAGCAGCATCTTATTGGTATGAGTGACTAACATGTCACTTTTTACTGATATTTTGTTGATGACCTTTTTATTGGTTGGAAGGGTGAAGAGAAAGATTTAGTAGAGTTTTTTCAACATTTAAATAACACCAATGAGTTTCTCCAGTTCACTATGAATAAATCCACTCAGAGCATTGACTTCAAAGATGCAACTGTTTTTAGGAAGGGAGATTCTTTGTCCACTAAGTTACATAGAAAAGATTGTTACTGTCCAGCATTTTTACATAGAAGGAGCATGCACCCCCACATATCTTCCTGAACATAGTGAAGGAACAGGCTATGAGGGTATCACACCTGTCTTGTGAGAATCAGATTTTATCCAAGGCTTGGAGAGACTGAAGGATGAGTTTAGAGAGGGGTTATAGTCAGGAGTAGATTACCCAAGCATACTTTAAGGTAGTTGAAGAGATAACAGAACGGACCAGACCTTATTTCTCTGATTATGTTAGAGATAGGGTGGAGAGCACACATGAAGGACCTCAAATTTCCCTGGTGCTATCCATCACACATGATATTGACAGATTTAAGAACATCATTCATAATAATTGGCATATCTTATTGGTAGATGAGAAGACTACCCAACTGGCTGGTACACAACCTAGGTCTGTCTACAAGAACAGAAGGAATCTGAAGCAGCACTTGTGCTACCCTAGAACCCTACGTTCAATGGACGGGCTGTTGGCTGGTACCCTTAAGTGTGGTAATTGTGCCTTTTGTGTGTATATTGATAAATCAAGGTTTTTTTCAACACCCAGGGTCGGGGCATTTGGGTGCATTTATAACCCATTTGTCTTGAGTAATGAGTTCCCAAATTTTGCATGCAGGGCGATCTTACCCCCTAAAGGAACAGTCAGTTGAGCAGGGCTTGGAAGGTTTAAAGTTAAGTCATTGAGACAGTTTACCATAGGGGGGAGTCTTACTACTCTCTGCTTTGGAAGTGGAGCCCCCCACTTTTTAGTCCTGTAAGCACCCTGGAACAGAAGCCTGGGTGTTCTGCTGGTTCTAGGTTTGGACTGAGAAGGCCTGGAAGACGCAGGAAAGGACCATTTCTTAGAGGGCCAATGCCTACTAAATCTGGGAGGCTGTACTTGCAGGAAATCTTTAACAGTTTGCATTTTAGATTTAGAGTTAGATTTAGCTTTTTCCTCCATTTTTTTAAGTACTACTTCTGCTTTGTTGCCAAACAGACAGTCTTGGTTTAAGGGAGCATCCAGTAATCTAGCTTTAACATGATCTGGCAAAGATTGCTCCTCAAGCCAAGCATGCCTTCTAAGTACAGACCCAGTGACAGCAGCCTTGCAAGATGCCTCTAATGAATCAAAACCACATTGCAAAGTATGTTTTCCCACTTGTTCAGCAGAATGCATTAAATCCTGTAATTCTTTATTTTCAGCACAGTCAGGAATCAACATCATTTTCTGTTTAAGCACTCTAATATGCTGCTGATACTTCAACATATGAAACTGGCAGTTTAGGGCCCTAATGGCTAACGTTGCATAAGTGTATACCTTCTTACCTCATCTATTCAGCGCCCTGGAATCTCTATCAGAGGGGGTAGGATTTTTGGCAGTAGTGGCCTTAATGCCCTTGGGTCCCTGTGAAATGGTCTCAGGATCCGCAGTAGGATTTTTAAAGAGGAAATTGTGAGAGTCAGGTACCCTGTAATACCTATCAGGTTTTCTGGGAGCAGGAGGTAAAATGTCAGGGGCCAGGCTAGATTCCAAGAAGGCATTATCTGCAATGTCCAGTACAGGAGGGATAGCTAAAGGCCTGTGCTGAGGGAGGAGTAAAAATTCCCTAAGCCTCTTTTTGGAGTCAGAGTAATCCTGGCTTTCCCAGGGGAAATGCTCCCTAAGAGTATGTAAGGTTTCACCAAAAGAGAAATCCTCTGAAGGGGAAGCAGAGGGAATGGAGTCCTCTGCATCAGAATCCTCATAGGTAGATAAGGGCAAATCCTGGTCATCAGAAAAAACAGAAATTTCAGAATCCTGATGAGAAGAATCAGAAAGAAAATCAGTTCTAGGTCTCTTAGAGGGAGAAGGGTGACTTCCCCTGATTAGAGTAACAAGGTCTTCAGCCATTCTTATTTGCTTTTTAGGCATAGGGGCCTGACCATGCAGTCTGGGTGTCTGCTTTCTGGGCATGGATCGAGTTTTACGCCTTGAAGAAGAAGATGGCATTGGTTTAATATGTAAGTCAGTAGGCCTGAATACACCCTCAGAAGCCGGTGCCTGCACAGCGGCTCCGGACCCATCCAAGGTAGAGACATCCACAGGTTCCACAGTCGAAGAAGCTTCTTGTGGCATACCGGACTCTGAATGGGTCTCAGTAGAGGCCTGCAAATCTGAAGTAGCGGGTACCAGGGGCTGCGAAAGCACCTCACTGAGAACCGGTGAACTGGTGACTAGCTTAGGAGAAGCGTCATCGGCAGCTTTGGACCCATGCAGTCTCTGTCTATCTTTGCGTTTTTTCGGAATGTTGGTAGTCGAGTGGCTTACCAAAGCCATTTCTGGATAATTGAACGGAGTACCAAAATATATAGATGCAAAAATGAACCGACGACGAATAGTATGAGGTTTGAATAAGGCACAAAACTGACAGCGAGGTACGTCGTGGTCTGGCCTAGGCAAGGAATGCAGTACGAATGAAAATCTTTATGAGGTATTTGCTTTCCACAAGAAATACAATTGTTAACTTTTACTGACATCAGTTTAGAGCAAGAAAAAGGTTCCCCAATGGGGTACTTAGCTTAGCTGAAGACTTCGGATATGAAACTCGAAAACAAAAATTTCACAAGTCGGCCGACCGGCACTTGCAAACTGCTTCTTCTTCGGGCACAGCACAGCAAGAAAGACTGATGTAATGGTGTCGGCTGCATGCTTTATATGCCTGACTACCTGACGCTATGGAAGATGAGACAACAAGCAACACAGGACCCAAGACTTTCAAAATCATGCTGACTGAGGGCTACCTGCAAGAAGATAACCCAAATGTGATGACTGCAACAGTGAAACACAAAGAACATCTTTAAATCTGGGGTTGTCTGGCTAATTGTTTTATTAGGAATTTTTGAGGGATTTTCTGGAAATATGACTGTTTTTTCAGAATTTAAATGCATATTTAAATTGTGTTTTAATAGTTTGTTATATGTCTGAGAAAGCAATGCTGAACATTGCAGAAGCACTCACATTCTGACAATAAATTTGATTTTATTTGAGATGTGTTTACCTTTTGTTCCATTTGGGTTTTGGATTTACATAATAAAGTTTATTTGAAATAGTTTGTTCCAGGGAGTTTTTCATCCAGTTCTGCAAATACACTTTGCATCTGTGAGAGAAAAGGACAGACTAAATATTCACTCAGAGAAAGTGTCATAAATACTGTTAACCCCAATTAGTACCTTAAAAGTAAAAGTGTCACTAATTATGCAACTGTTCTACTAGCATTAATGGCTGTGTTGTACAAACATTACTGAGGACTTGCAGCAGAACAGGAGTGTGTCATATTCCATGCCCATCACAACTTTAACTGTTTAACCTAATTTGTTTAAATATCTATCAATTTTTCATGCTATTATAATATACTTCTTCCCTGTTGCATAATGTTAAGGTCTTCCAAGTTACAGTGATCATTTCAACACTAATTACCATACATGTCCATAGTACCACTAAATGTCAGAGTAAGAATGTCATGTTGGATCTAACATGCGGGGTTTTCCCAATAAAGTCTGACTCACTAAAGCTGAGTAGCAAAAAAACTCTGGGCAATCAATACCATGAACTAAACAAGCTTGTAAGCATATCAGAGAAAATTACACTGTAAGCACAGCCTATAAGTAACTGTGTTTTGTACTGTACCAAACAATTAAATTAAAGTTAAGTTGATCTACACTCCTGCAGCATACCTGTCAACTTTGTTCAAGAATTTTGGATAAAGTGGAGAAAGCATGGCCCCAAAATAAGGATAATTTTAAATAGGTTCTGCTAACTTTTAAAGTGAATTAGAATAAAACAGGTTTTGCATCAACAAGCATTTTTTGAATAAAATTTAAACTCTAATGCCTGGCATTAATGCCAGAGTCTAATCCTCAATGATTTACCAAGAAATCAAAAAACGTATGATTTACAGTGCAAAAACAAGAATTAAGATTGAGGACACTCTGCAAAAGTTTTTACATTTGAGAGACATCTTCTGCAAGGGAAACAGGCTGCCTTGCATGTTACAACACTCCCGTTACTTGGTGCCTTGTACAAATGATAATTGATTTTATTTCAAAATCTGCTAGAAACATTTTCTCTGATGTGTTAGCTCAGAGTTAGAAAATGTATTTGCAGAGTATGTGGGGGTATAACCCCATACAGGATTAGTAATAGGGCATGCTCCTCTGCCAAAATTAAGTAAAGGAGTTATGGCTATGGGTTGTTACAGTTTAAAAGTGATGCAATACGTTTAAGTGGAATAGACATTCTGTACTGCATGAATCTGCTTTAACATATATATGTTGGTTGATTTTGACAAGACCTAAATAAAACTCATCTTTATTTGCAGTTATCTTTTTCTTTTTCTTTTTTTTTAATGACCAGCCTTCACGGAGACAACTTTGTGTGTTTCCCATCCCTTTATGGTAGGCCTTGTCATGTAGTTTTGTTAAACAGGCCACATCACAGCAGCATGACAGCAAAAAGCTCCATGGTGCAGAAGGATGGAGACCCACATGTAAAACCGAAGACCTTGGTTCTCTTTGTAAAACCAGTAACTTAGAATACATTTGGAAGGACTGGATTGATCAGCAGTTTGCCAGCTCGCCTAGCTGAAAGAGAGAGGTAGAGAGAGAGAGAGGGGGGCGTTACCAAAGTTATCAGATGTGATAGAAACAAGGTGTTTAGCCTTGCTTTAATGACGAAATGCTGGACAGTTCATTCAGGAACATAGATCTTCTCTAACAAAATTGTACATTGGAAGTACAGTTGGACAAAGTGAAAGGTATACACAAAAACTTCTGAATCACCGAGATGACTGCTCACCCTTTCCTGACTCTTGCAATATCTGGCAATGTGGCTTATGCTAAATGGGGGGGGGGTTGAATGTATGAGTAAAAAGGGGCTTGATGATCTTGGTAGTGAGGGACAAAAGAATGAAATATTAATAAAAATTATTTCTTCAACTCATTTTTAAATACTTTTCCTCCTGATCCTACTGACACAACTGCACCTCTCCCAATGCCAAAAGCCATCAGACAGGCAGCCATAGTTGTTGTCTGTGCCTTTGCCGGAATCCCAGCAATACAGAACGTTTTCTTTTAGTCTCTAACTTCCACCCCTTGTACAGAGTATACATGACTCATGTCAGTGCCGTAGCCTGTATTCCTCTTCATGCAGGTGTATGCTTCTGTGTATTTGTTGAGGATGGCTAACATGTTCCAGGTTTTGAGAGTTGGATGAAAGGCCAGAAATGCCTCCAAGCACTGCCACCCATCATCTATGAAACTGTGAAATAGAATGGTCCTATTCTGCTCCCCCCATTGAGGATAAGCATATCCATCTACCATTGCCCTGCCAGGTCCAGCAGGCACTTGTGCCACTAAATGAACATAGGTCATTTAGGTTCATAAGTTCACAAGTTTATACTAGGCTAACAATCACCAGGAACTTTACAAACCTAGCCATACAGTCCAACACAGTTTTGACCAAGAGTTCCTTGAATCCCTACATGGTGGCATACGTTAGTAAAGAGATAGCTAAGGGTTATGTGGGGATATGTTAACTGAGGATTAATTAACTTATTGATGCCTTATGTCAATCAGAGACATGGGGCCAGACTGAGGGTGAATTTGCAATTTCCCATCCAATGATCAAGGTTTCCTTTGAATAGGGATGAACTCTACTTCATGTAAATAGGAAAGTTATTCCATAGTTCTGGGATCCTTTGAGACACATATCGGTCCCTCGATCATGTTCTATTTATGCTGCAAAGTTCAAGTGCTTGAATGTAGTATTTCTGGTACTGTCTGTCTTGTGAATGTGCAAGAATTCCATCAGAACTGGATTCTAAGACGTCTTATAGGCATATATTAACACTGAATAACATGTAGGAGACTGACTTCAGACATAGGACCTTCAAGTGATCTGTGTAGGACAGGGTATTCATACCCTGGATTCCCCTGGTGAGGAAACTTTGAGGGTCTTCCAACTGTTGCAAGTTCCTGGTTAGGTACATGCCAAAGGTAGTCATTGTACTTAATGATAGGTCTGACAAGGGCTGAGTAGACTGGTACTATTACTTCCTTGGACCACGATGCTCTGCCCTTGCTTATGAGGTGGGTGACATAGAATGATTTTCTTATTATCTTGACTATGTGCTGGGTAAATGCCAGACTACTGTCTACATATGTTCCCAGATCCCTAACTATCAGGTCAACTCTTATGGATGTTTTATAGATGAAGTAATTAGCTTGGGCTGATGTTTTCCCAATTGGCACTACAATGCATTTCCTTGCATTGAGCTTTAATCTGTGGCTTTCACACTAGTCATTTGTTTGCATTAGATGCTCTTGTAGGATGTTGGTGCCATGAAAGGAATCTATGATAGCTCCCAATTTATAGTTATCCCTATGCCTAAGATCTAAGAGGTTATCAACAATGCCTGAGTGGATTATTGCATCAAATGCCTTGGTCAGGTCAAGGTAGGCAGTATGCACCATTTGTCCCTCATTCATAGACATGGTGACCCTCATAAAGGAGTCTACCCGGTTAAGTAGGCAAGACCTTCCTTTAATAAAGCTAAACTGGAATGATTTCAGTGTCTGTAGGCCAAAAATGTCCTTGTTAAACATTTCCATGACAATTCATTCCATGGCTTTGCATATTGGATTTGGCAGAATGATGGGTCTGTAGTTCCCATGGTCAGTTGCTTGTCTACCCTTATAAAAATGAATGACCATTCCTGCCTTCCATTTACCTGGCATGTAGCCTGTTTTGAAGCTGTAGTTGGAGTACCTCAAATGGTCCTGCTAAGTCATGTTTTTAAGCTATGTAGGAGGCAACTGTGAATATTGTCAGGGCCAACTGAAGCAGTATTTTTGATCTTGGTGACTATTAAACATCTTCACTGAACATGACATTTTTTTTTCAATTAGCAGTGTGTGCCACATCCAGATATGGTATATTTCATAGTGTAGTTTGATGATGTACAGACAACATTTTAACCATTACACAGTTCGCCACATAAAACATCTGCACGGTCATGTGAATTTATGGAGTCCACATGCCTTCCTAGTATGTAATGCACACCTGAGATATATAACTTATAGCTAAACACAATTCTAAACTGACTATCACATAATATTCGACAGTCAAGTGGCAGAAACTCATTACTTAAAAATAAAGTTTTACAAAATCATTATGCACAAAGTCTTCTTGTTAAGGCTGTCTGTTTCAGTGACAGCCATTTTCTTTCAATTTCATCATTTTTCCCCAAGTGCCTGAAGACCATCAAGCCTCTATGGGACAATCATCCAGGCAGACATGCGGGTGCTTTGTGCTTACATCAGCATTCATGCAATGACAGCAATTTATTTTGCATTGTAAACCTACTCACTACCCCTTAGGCATTATGCAAGGGCAATGTACTTACCCTCAGTCCATGCAGAAGTGCATCCCATAACATGGGCTACAATTACTAACTTGGATGACCATGTGTACATTCTCCTGACCCAGCCACCCACTGTCTGATTAGCTTCTACTATCAATAGGGGCCTGTCAGGGGAGTCACAGCACAAGCTGCATGAGAACCCCCCCCAGGATGGGAATACCCATTAAATACCTGAGCCGCTGGTAGAACTCTGGTCATCTGAACTGTAATCAGGGCTTTATTTCTTTATGTCTCTGTTGCTGGATAGGGACAAATGATGGTACAAAACTGCAAACCAGTTACTTAGGCAGGACCAGGCATACAAGGTTAGCATGTACGTACAAAGCCTACAGTATTGTTTTTGTCCTGAATTGAAATATGAATTTAATCACATGCTTCTGGTTGTTGAACATTACAAGAAAACAGTGATTCCTCGTAAAACTATGAAGCTAAATCATTCCATCAAAGCCTATAAAAACAAAAGCGCGTATTCTTATTTTATACTTAAAGATAAGATAAGCGAACAAGTTTCTGGTCATGATGGTTCCTCCTTAAGAAAAAAGTCATAGAGAGGCATGATCTATTACAGCCCTGTTTCAGAACTTTACTTCAGCTGAAGTGAGGAAGTGTCATACAGAAAGTGCATCAGCACAAGCTGTACATGGGTCAGCAGTTATTGAAACTGCAAATAATGCAGGTTTTGATGAACTTCCATTTTATCCTCCCCAACAGACTAACATACAAGAAGTTCCTTTAGGAGCACGTTCCAAAGATTTGTCTTTTTCTTCTACATCTTTTTTCAGCAAAGCGGCCAACAAAGTGACTGTGCCAAGGATGTTAAGCAGGGGACAGAGCAGAATGAACGTAGTCAACAAGACTCAATAAGTGCTGACCTCAAAATGTTTAATCTGAATGAGAAATCATTTTCCAAGTAAAAATTGGACATTTTAAGACTTGGATTGAATTTTATACCCTTGAGAAGATTTGACTCAAGTAGAATGCTCTTAGAATTAAAATTATACAAGAGTAAATTAAACTTGAAAAATGTTTTGAATGATGTTGAATGTTTTACCAATAAATTTAAGAAACCATGTACTTATAACCCCCCACACTGAATAACACTTTGAAAGTTTTCAAAAAAGCTTGTGAGAATGACCTTAGAGAATTACTTAAAAGAAACCTTCTAGAAGAAATTACAATTTAGCTAAAAACGAACGCTGTGCTTTAATTGATTTCAGCAAGATGGTTGACTTAAGATTCATTACAGCTAATAAGGGTGGGGAAATGGTGATTATGTATCAAAAAGATTATGTGAAATCCATGAAAGATTTATTAAATAATGATGATGAATATGTACTGCCTCTTCTTTGGAAATGGCTAGAAGTTTTAGACAGGTTTATTGGTTATTATATAAATTTCTAATGGAAGGTTATATCACTTCAGATGTTTACAATTTTATGAAAGTGGATTATTCCATTTTGGGAACCTTATTCGGGATACCCAAAGTTCATAAAAGTCCCACCAACCTACCCTTTCGACCTATAGTGTCAGCTCTCAATTATATCACTGAAGAGATCTCCCAAATCTTAGATTATATTTTAAATCTGGTATTCCAGAAATGAATTATTTTATTAAAGATTTATGGGACTTTTTAGAGAAAGTTAGGATTTTTAATGATATTTATTCTTTCCAAAACAGTTATAATTTGATTTTTACTGTATTTTTACTTATATACCCCATAAATTGGGTATTGACTACGTTAAAAATTATTTGTCTAAGTTTGAAAGTTTTACTAATGATGATATTTATTTAATTTGTAAATTATTAGACATCATGTTACATAATTATTTTTTGTTTGATAAGGAAGTTTATAAAAAGTTAGGGGGTGGCTATGGGATCCGCTGCAGCCCCTACCTTTGGAAATTTAGTACTGGTGTGGTGGGAATATACTACTTTGATCCCCCTGACTGACTTGTTTAACATACAATTGTATTATAGATATGCAGACAATATGATTTTCATACTAGAAGGTGACGAGTCCAAAGTAGAAACATTTCTGGAAGAATTAAATAGCAGTTCAGATTTTTTGAAATTTACCTTGGGTGGCTGAGGTACCAAGGTCAACTTTCTTGATGTAACTATTAATTGGAATAGTGAAGAGGCTAGACTTGATAGCCAGATATATAAAAAGAAAACTTTCATTAATAATTACCTTAATTTTTCTAGCAATCACCCTTATTTTAAGAAAAAGAACATTCTTAGAGGTCAATTTATTTGGGCTTCTAGGATGACTTCCAAGGATTCTAGATATGAAGTTGAACTACAACTTATTATTTCCTTGTTCATGGACAGAGGTTATAAGTTAGCTATGCTGGAGAGAACAGCAAATGAAATTAAATCCAGGAGAAATATAGATTTTCCTCCTATTTTTTTTAAACAGTTAAACAAAAAGAAAGGCCACCATGCGAATATACAACATATGGTAACTTGTTGTCTTCATATGATGGTGGATAATTCTGATATTTTTCCATCATAAAAGAGATCTGGAAAATAATACAGGGGAATGTAGGCAATCAAAATAGTGGGGAAACCCCAAAGTTTATTTTGGGGAATAATTACAATATTAAGAAGATGTTACAAAATGATACTACTAAAGTTTTTTTCTGAAAAGATGGTATTTAATAGAACTAAAGGAATGTATAAGTGTGGGGGTTGCTCTATTTGTAGGTATATTTTAGAAGGGCCTTTTTTAAATTTGAGACATTTATAACTGACTTTACCTATTCCTGAGGTTTTTAATTGTAAAACCGAGGGGACAGTTTGCACTGATGTGTGTTCCAAATGTGACTATTATATTGGGATGACCAAAAGGAGTTTGCAAAAACGGGTTAAGGAACACATTTATTCTATTACAATGAAAGACAACAATAATGCCCTTTATAAACATAAATTAACATGTGATTTGAATAGATTTTTGTTTACTATACTTGAACATGTCCCCAAAGGCTTGAGAGGAGGGATTATTGGAATAATATAGAACAGAGAGAGACCCTTTGGCTGCTTAAAATGGGAGCTGATACTTTCCCAGGATTAAATGAATCAATATTAAATGTTTCCTTAAAGATAAGAGGTTAAAAGTACAAAGTTGAATATTTGGAGGTTTTTATTAGACATGTTTTATTATATTGTTATTTAGCTATTCAGGAATGTTTTTTTAAATGGTTAAGTTAATTAATTGATAGTGTTAATGAGAGATACTTTTTACGTGTGTGTGTGTGTGTGTATATATATATATATATATATATATATATATATATATATATATATGAGTCTACCTGATAACACTGACATACCAAAACACCAACGAAATAACCAACACAAAACTGAAAGTTCAAAAACACAAAACTTTACATGCCTGACAAACCACAATCCCGACAATCAACGAAACAAATACCTTTCCAGAAAAGTACACACACAACACAAGCACACTAAAAACCTTACAAACCTACACTAAACCTTACATATACAACTATCTATACACTAACCTTAACCCAAACCCTAACACTAAGGTCCGTCACTATCACACACTTACCTTACCCGCACCCTAACTCACTTAAATCCACCCCTAACCCTTAAGTCTGTCAGTATCGCACACTTACCTTACCCGCACCCTAACCCTAACTCACTTAATCCGCCCCTAACCCTCGAGTCCATCACTATCGCACACTTACTTTACCTGCACCCAAACCCTAACTCACTTAACCCGCCCCTAAACCTAAAGTCTGTCGCTATCGCACACTCACCTGACCCGCACCCTACCCTAACGTCTGTCACTATCACACACTTAACTTGCCCACACCCTGACCCTAACATCTGTCCCTATCGCACACTTAACTTAACATGTCGGTGTTCTCAGCATTGGGATTCTCAACTTTTGATCTTTTCCGTTGTCGATCTTCCAGTGTCGGTGTTCTCTTTGTTGACGTTGTGGACTTTCGACGTTTTCAGGTAGACCCATATATATATATATATATATATATATATATATATATATATATATATAGATAGATATATAGATATATATAAAGATATATAGATAGATATATAAATATATATATATATATATAGATATATAAATATATATATATATATATATATATATATATAGATATATAAATATATATATACACACACACACACACACACACACATACACACACACACACACACACACATACACACACACATATATATATATATATATATATATATATATATATATATATATATATATAGATATATAGATATATATATATAGATATATATATATATATAGATATATATATATATATATATATATATATATATATATATATATATATATATATATATATATGTATTGGTCAGTCCTTGTATTTGTGTGTTTCTGAAGTAGTCTGTGATAGATGAAAGTGAAAAAATGTTTTTTATGCTAGAATTACTTGTTTATATTTTGATGTTCTTGGGCTTGCCTTGGTGGATTATGATTATTTTTATTGTTTTGGTGATGTATTTTGCACTTTTTTCTGAGATACTGTACTTTGAAGTACATAGAAGTACATGTTCAAACTTGTTCCATGGAAAAGTCTAAATGATTTCATTTTAGTGGAAATCTGTGCAATGCCATGTAACTCAAGTTTTCAATATTTAAGACTACAGATTATACACAGCTCTTCCTGGTTTAGTCTGTGAGATTTCTGAATACAGTTCATTGGATCAGCTTGGCTCATATGCAAATTACCACATTAAATGGCTTCATTACAAATGTGCAATAAAATTTCTGATTCAGTTTAGGTACTTTACATCTTATGAGAAATGGCCGAAATAAGCAAAACCCAGCATCGACTGCACTGTCAGAAACTAAACTATGAAAGTTCCTTACATCTGCCCTAGATCATTTCCTCAGACATGTTCGGTAAGCAAAAAGTAAAATTTAAAAAATTCTTAAAATTCTGTATTTTTCTTAACCTTCTGACAGTTATAAAGTGAGAAAAATGCTGACATATCTTCTATCTATTCCTAATAAGCAGAAACATGAAGAAAGGTATCACTGAATTAAAGTCTAACTTGTTAATTTGCAGAGTGCCTCCTTAATGGTATCAGTGGAGATATGTTCCGTATCATTTATGACAGTAAATATGGTGCACCAAATCAGATAGTAGTTTTAATATGCAAGAAAGTCCAGCAGAGCTAATAGAACTTGCAAAGAACTTCCAAAAGAACGTTATTTAGTTAGTTGGCTAGTTAGTTTCCACCTTCTGAACCACTCATTGATTTTTTTTGTTTATTCTTTTGGATAAAATCAAGGATAAATTTGTTCATATATATTTTGTGGGGTGTATGAAAGACTCATATTCAATCCAGTGATATTCATTTATTTTTGTCACACTACTTAATTACCTCTACATTTTCCTCATCTGAAAGACTTCAGAAAAGAGCACAAAACTCTAGTTAGCAAAAAGCCCCAAAACATAATGAATTATCTAGTATGAACTTATTAGGCCAAATGTTCAAGAAAATTACCACTTCCCCTTACTGGTGCTTTCTCACATTTTCCCTAGGTTGTGTAACCTAGAATTTGCTTGTATATGTTTTCAGGGTGTGGGGAATAACCCCTAATTGACTCCAAGACAATTTTCTTATTTTTTTGGAAAAAAAATCACTTCTGGGGTTAAGGTGCAATGAGTTTGTACTCATTAATTCATAAAAAGGCCAACGTGCCAAAGCTTCATTTTGTTCAAGATTAAGAGAAAAACTTAAAAACAAGGCAAACTGGGATCAAAACACAGCTGCGTGCTGGGCGTTTGACTCTAAGTATACCCTTACACTGAACACAAGCACACATATAAAAATAAACATGCACACAAGCAAACACACCAGCACTTACCCCATAAAGCCATAAACAGTGCAAAGAAAACTGTGCCTTCATTGTCAAATAGATGCGTCACCTGAAATTAAAAGAGGTAAAAACTGTTATGGGTCAAATGCTGAAGTTTAGCATCTATACCACATGCAAGGTTTTAATGACTGAGCATTAATTATACATAGAAACTGTTGTTGCTCTGACATTTCATATACTGAGCAAGTTATCCACATCTCATTCAGGTCAAAATTCCTATAATGTGATACTAAAGATTATAACATGCCAGTTCAGCTAAAGGTACATTAAAATATGATGCTATTCAAATGTACTAAAAACCTTGAGATAAATAATGTTAGAACTAAACAGCTGCTGCAGTCTGGTATATATTTGCCTTAGAAAGGACTCAAATACAGCATACTAAGCAATAGAAGTGATTCATCTGTAATTTTACCTTACAGTATATCATCACTTTGGTGCAATTTTGAATGCATGCATTCTTATTTATGCTTGTGTGCAACTCAGATCAGCTTTTATTATAGTTCTTTATCAATGGGACCTTAGAAAACAAATCCATAGATCCATCCAGCCATCCATAACTCCAATTTTTCCCATTCTTGCACATGGGGTCAAGGTGTCACGTCAGCAGTGACAATCATCTAGAGCCAATGTTCAGACTGCCATGTTTTGTTCTTCCTTATCACAAACATGTACCTTGACTTAATACTTATATCCAATTTAAAGTGTCCTATCCACCAAACCTGAATATCCAGAGAAAGCCCACACAAACAAGGGAAGGACATGTAGACTTAACCAGAAAGCATCCCAGCTGAAAAGAGAACCAGCGATCCTCTTGTTGTGAGGCGAGTATGCAAACCTCTGGTCTACTGTTGTTGTTCGTCTTTTCGGCTTTTCCTGGTTGGGGGTCGCCACAGTGGAACTCCGGTCTGCTAATGATTGGCAGTCGATTTTTATGGTGCCGAGTTGCCAGCCCGACAACCAACCTTCAGCGAAGGCATGTCCATTCACGCATGTCTTTTGGAGACCACTCGACCACAGGGAGGACATGCAGACTCCACACCTGGTCTACTGTACCACCAAAAATCTTCCAAATTATACTTTACAAAATAGATGACATTTAAAACTCAAGTATAAAAGTTAAGAAAAGAACATCTAAAGTTTATGCCAAAATAAATTTCAAAGCACAGAAGAAACCGACTGTAAATATTAATTTAATAGTAGAAAGTATTATGAAGTAATTGCAAGGAGCACCAATGTTAATCATATATCTTGTTAGCACAATTCAAAACATAATGGAAGAAAGACAGTACATTTATGTTAACTTATGTTAACCTTTTAGCACAAAGAGTATTTATAAATGAATAGTACAATGGATAAGGAAAAATAGCAGAAAAAGTGGCAATATATTGGGAAAGGGTAAATCACAGACCTGCATAATTTCCCCGTACTAGCAGGAAAATAGAGTGACATTCATCACCTGCAAATGACTACATAATGGCATGAAAATGAGCAGCAACGTACTAATAAGTGCTATTTTGTATGGAAAAGACAAACTAAGACATACATGCATGATTCAGAAGCATATTATAAAATCTGTACAATAAGCCATTGTAAACAAAATATCTGTACACCATCATTTCCCAATAAAGAGGTATGGCATTCATGCTGAGACTCTAAAAGACTAATCTTGATTTATCTGGTCAGCAGTGTTAATTGCTGCTTTGGAGGTCAGTGCACTGACTGCCAACCACAGTGGACAAGGAGGTTTGTGAAGTATTAACCATTCTAAGATGACTTTTCAGCTTTTGACTGGGGACATGCTAGTAGTTTCACAGGCCTGAGCTATATGAATTATACTCCAGCTCCTACTCATGATGCTGATTCATGTGGAGGAGAAGAGTTGGTTCCTATGAAGACTAATGCAGAGGACCACCACTATGCAATTTTTCTACAAAACAAGACATTTCTCAGAGGTCCTGGGGGCCACTGACTGCATCCTGCTTGCTACTGAGGCCCCACCTGCTCCACAGAGCATACAGTACATCATCCAGAAGGAATTCCACACCATCAATTCTGAGGTGGTGTACAGTACACAGGGTTTTATATAACATGTATCTGTGTATTTTTCAGATAGTTCCCACAACTCACACACTTTGTATGTGCATGACCTATAGGTTCATAGGTAGGTACTAGGCTATATGCCCAAAGGCATTTATAAGCCTAGCCAGAATGTGCTGGCTTTCGCCGCCCCCTTAGATTAGTTCCCTGTGCCTCTGTCCAGCAGAGCCACTGAAGTGATCCCCGGGGTAAACTTTCTGTTTCCCATCCACTCGTCAAGGTTTCTCTTGAAGAGTGGTAGAAAGGAGCTCTGCCTAATGTAGATTGGAATCTTGTACCAAAGCATGGGAAGTCTCTGTGACAAGAAACAAACTATCCCTCCAGCACATCCTATTTATTGTTGTGGTGAGGTTTAGATCCCTAGAGCGTGTGACTTGAGGGGATAAGCTTTTCTTAAGGTGGAGCATGTCGATCAGTTCTGGGTTGGACATGGCCTTGTATGACAGGCAGAGATCACCTTTGAGTAGGTGGTATGCAACCAAGTACAGCTGGAGTTTCTTCAGTCGAGCTGCATAGGGAATCTGTTTGAGGCCAGTGATCCTCTTGGTGAGGTACTTCTGTGGTCTTTCCAGCTGTTGCAAGTGTCTTGTAAGATACATCCCAAATGGGGCATTGTACTCTATGATAGGTCTGATGAGAGATGAGTAGAGGGGCACAATGACCTCTTTTGATCTGGATGCAAACCCGTTTGTGATAAGGTGTGCCACATAGAAGGATTTTCTAACCACTTCAACAATGTGATTATCAAAGGAGAGTTTACTATCTACTTGGGTCCCCAGATCCCTTATTACGTTTTCTGTATTTAGGGGACTACCACCTATGTGGTAGTTTGTGGGTACTTTGTTTTTTTTCAAATGGGATGACTATCCACTTTTTGGTATTTAGCTTGAGGCCATGATTTTGACACCAGGTGTCCATCTCAGTGAGACCCTTTTGGAGGATGTCTGTGTCAGCCGGAGAGTCAATTATAGACCCTAGTTTGCAGTCATCTGCGAACTTGGTCAGCCATAGTCCTCCTGTACTTGCCTGTACCTCTGAGAAGTATATGCTGAACAGGAGGGGTCCTAGGACTGAGCCCTGGGGAATGCCACTTGTAACCGGTTTAGAATCAGACCTAGCTCCCACAACTCTTACCATGTGGGTTCTGTCTGTGAGCCAGTTGGCAACCCATCTTGTGAAGTAGGGGTTTATGTTCAGGCTGGTGAGCTTGTCTATAATACCAGAATGGGAAATGGTGTCAAAGGCCTTTGTGAGGTCTAGGTAGGCTGTGTGTACCACCTTTCCCTCATCTATAGCCTTGGTAACTGTCTCAAAGAAGTCCACCAGGTTTAGGAGGCATGATCTGCCCTTAAAGTCGAACTGGGTAGGGTCCAGTGTTTGGAGGTTCCCAATGTCTCTGTTAATGAGTTCCATGATGATGCGCTCCATAGCCTTGCAGACCAAGCTAGTCAGGCTTATTGGGCGATAGTTTCCGGGATCTGTTGTGGCTCCACCTTTGTGGAGTGGAATAATGGTTGCTGTGCACCACTCTATGGGTATGTAACCTGTGGAGAGGCTGAGTTTGAAAAGTGTGTTTAGGTGAGGGGTTAATTCATCTTTGAGCTCATGTAGGACACAGCCTGGGACTCCGTCTGGTCCCACTGATGCTGTGTTTTGGCTTTGGAGAGGGCTGTTTTAACCTGAGTGTCTGTGATTTCAGCAGCTCTACATTCTTCTGGTATGGTTATGGGCCCTTTTGGGGGTGAGAGGGGTGTGAAGTTTGCTCTGAACCTGTCTGCCAGGATGTTGGCAATATCAATCGGTTGAGTGTATTTCGTACCATTCTGCACTAACTCCAAGCAGATCTTAGCATTGCCACTTAGATTCTTGACATAGCTAAAGAATGCCTTGTGGTTATCGTTGGAGTCCTTGTCAATTTTTCTTTCGAAACTCGCCTTGGATGATTTGAGGGATCATAGTTTCTTGCTGATACTGATCAGGCATGTCTTCCCTTCTTGGGATTTCACTCTTTTCTGTACTAGTTTCCTCCTTCTATTGTATAGCTTGTTTATGGCAGGAGTCCACCAGACTGGTTTCCTTTTCTTGGAGGAGTGAGTCTTGGTTTTGCTTGGGATAGCACGATCCATGCATTCTTGTAGGTGCCTGTAGAATGCATTAGTAAAGGATTTTTCAGCTTGGACAATGTTATCCTTTAGCATGGGGGCTTTGAAACTTTCCACCTCAGTCTTAAGTAACGTGAAGTTTGCTTTTGAAAAGTTTTTCACGATGGCTTCCTTGTCCGAGGGTGGGGGCGGAATGTGGATATCCAAAATGATTTGTTTATGGTCAGATTTAACCAGTGAGGGGTTGAGCACTGGTCGCCCATGTTGGTGATGACCAGGTCCAATATGTTGTCACCTCTGGTGGGAGTGTTGACCAGTTGACCAGGACATTTGAGTTTATAAATTCTAGGAAATGTTGGGCAAGGGAGTTAGTACTTGAGTAGTTCTCTCAATTAATGTTTGGGTAATTGAAATCACCCAATATTAGGGTGTTTGGTAGGACCTTTATATTTCCCAGTGTTTCCAGAAATGCGGAATGAGGGTCCTGGGACATGGTGGGTGATCTGTAGCAAGCTACAATTTGAATTGCAGTTTTGTCCATTGTTAGTTGCACGTGGATGATCTCTGAAGCATTGTGCTGTGCCACTAACCTGGAGGTGTGGGTATCCTTGATGAATATGGATACGCCCCCGCCTTTTGTATTTCGGTCCGGGTTCTGTGGCCAAAATGTATGATATGAGTTGTAGCCTGGTACTGCTGGGGTGCTCTCTGGAGCTTTAAACCAGGTTTCTGTTACTGCACATATATCGATTTTCTCCATACTGAGGAGTGCCTCGAGTACATGCATTTTGAGATTTAGACTTCTGGCATTGAGTAGCATCACCCTCAGTTTTTTGTTACTTGTGCTATTTATGGCGGTGGGTTTGTCTTTTGAGCCTTGCCTAAAAAGGCACTATGGGGGTGGCAAGAGCCTTGGCTAGTATTCGAAAGCCTAAGGGTGACAGGTGCAAGCCGTCTCTAGCGAAGCAGTGTGGCTTGTCGAGCATGTCATCCCAGGCAGACAGACACTGGATCCCCTTTGAATGACACCAGAAACTTGGCCAGTTGTTGAAATTGATAATTTTTTCTTTATACTGTGGTATTATTCTTGGTGAAGGCAGGATGCTACTCAGGGTCAGTGTCATACTGGCCTGGGCTACAAGATCAGAGATCTCTTCCATGTCTCTTTTCATGTAGTCCAAGGAGGTATGCCTCAGGTCATTCACACCAACATGGACAATGACAGAGTCAAATTTGTACTTGTTCTGGAGTGACCTGAGTGCTTGTGTTATGTGGCGGATCCTGGCACCCGATAGGCAGCTAACAGTAACCTTCTCCTTATTCAGCCTAGTGAGTGGGACGTCAGTGTGCCTGACTACAGTGTCACCTATTACTAGTATGTTGGGTATGTTATTTTGTCTTAAGGGCTATGATTGCATGGCACACTGGTTTTAAGTATGTGTTTCATGATTTGTGTTGGGGTGGAGGTTGCTTGGATGTCTGCTTCGGAGGTCTCTGTTGCTTTTGCAGATTTTTATTTAGAGCCTCTGAGTATGTCTTCGTGTATTTATGTGTGTTTTTTACCGGTGCTGGTTTAATGGGTCTATGTGAGACTGGTGATGTGATGCAAGTATTTCCCTTCTCCTCTTGACTGTCTGATCCAGCCTTGGGTTGAGAGAGCTTAGCCTCCAGTTTGGCTGTATAATTGCATCTCTCACATGTATTAGTGTTTGGTGGTAGGAGGAGAGGGTTGTTTGTGTACATGAGACAGTTGTAACATTGCCTCAAAATGCCCAGATTCACCAGTTGGACTGGAGAGTACACCTGAAACTGCCCTTTGGACATGCCTGGACAGGTAAAGAGAACTGTTTTACTCAATGGCTAGTAAGGTTGAATAGTATAGGAGGGTCTAATGCTAGGTTTTATAAGTGCTTGCTATGAGTTTTGAGCAAGTGCTGGGCTGAGAAATGAATAGCTTGACTGCTTAAGTTGAAAGTTTGTCTAGTTCCAAGGGAAAAATTGAAGACGAGACTTTGTGGAGCCGGGAATACTTACACCCTACCTAACCGGTGCTGCCTTGCATGCAAAACCGGGCAAATGTGGTATTTATAGCAGGGAAATGAAAGAGAGAGAAATTAGCCCAAAATGGCCAATAAACTACTAATTTCTGGGCTGAAACTACTCGTCCAGGGACAGATAGGCTGCTCAAAGCTACCCTCTCTCACAGGTGAACAGAGAAACTTCCTTCTATCCAGGTAAAGTATGGGCAAACACAGATATTTGTAACACAGCCCTGAATTCAGCACTTAATCTAAAAACTGGACTATACTAGCTTAGAAAGGTGGGAAAAGTACAGTTTTGTACTTACCATAAATGTAGATGTTCGAAGATCCACATTGCTGCAGTCCTTACATATGGGTAGTCCGCTGTCCTCGGTCGGCCCGAATACCAAAGTATAAGGCTGACGTCGGTCAAGGCGCTTAATACTGACATCAGGACGTCAAGGTACAAATGCGCATGACCGACGTCATATCCTCAGTCTTTTCTTGCCCCAGATGTCAGAAGGCCCTAAAAAGAAAGGCCAAAACCAAAAGACAGCAAAAAACAACCAACCACCCCTGCACTAATCATATTTACAATATTTACAATATTCACAACCCAAACTACCACCGCCTCTAACTACAGAGGGAAGGAGGGAGGGTAAATTGGACTGCAGCAATGTGGATCTTCGAACATCTACATTTATGGTAGGTACAAAACTGTACTATGTTCTTCATCTCACATTGCTGCAGTCCTTACATATGGGTAGAATCCCAAAGCAGAGGTAAGGGAGGATGGCAAAACTATAAAGCATTAGGAGCTGCCAAAATGCCCTGTAAAATTGCAGTGGCAAAACCAGCCCTAGATTTAGAGTAAAGAGGAAGGTGGTAATGCTTAGAGAAAGTATGCACTGAACTCCAAGTAGCTGCCTCCAAAATATCCTTAGTAGCCACCCCCCTTAAAAAAGCTGTAGAAGTGGCAGTAGCCCTAGTGGAATGAGGCCTAATCCCAACTGGAATCTCCTTACCATGATGGGAATAACAGAAAGCAATACAAAACCAATCCACTTAGAAATAGTTTGTTTTGAAACAGGTTTGCCCTGAGAACCCAAAGCAAAAGAAACAAATAACTGCTGAGACTGCCTGAACCCTTTAGTTCTGCTCAAATAAAATTGCCTGTGTATATCCAAAGTGTGTAAAATCTTTTCCCTTTATTTTGGGGGTTTGCATAAAAAGTAGGCAAATGAATAGTTTGGTTTAAAGCCACACTAGAAACCACTTTAGGCATAAAGGAAGGATTAGTGCAAAGATACCCTATCCTTATGGAAAATTAAGAAAGGCTCAACCGTCATAAGGGCCTGTAATTCAGAAACCCTTCATAGAAGTAATGGCCAACAAAAAGCAGTCTTCCATGATAAATATTTCAACTCGGCAGTAGCTGCAGGCTCAAAAGGTTGTAGAGTGAGTTTCTCCAACACAAAATTGAGATCCCAAGCAGGAGTAGAGGCTCTCGTGGGGGTCTATATTCTTGCCCCTCTAAGGAATTGCTTAAACAAAGAATGAGAAAACAATGGTGGGTCACAGTCATAGTGAGCAGAAATTGCTGCAGCATGAACCTTAATAGAGGAGAAGGACAAACCTTTGTCCAGTAACTCAGTAAGGTATTGAAGAGCCACACTTAAATTAGGCTTAGAAACATCAAAGTCCTTTGCTGTACTCCAACATAAAAATCTCTCTCCTCCATTTATCTGCATACACTTTCCTTGTACTAGGCCTTCTGGCCTCCAAAATAACATTCAAAACTTGTTGTGGAAGCTGAGACCCTCAGGGTTTAAAACAGAATATGCCAGGCTGTTAGATGTAGAGAGTGAAGTTTGACATTGAGTAAATGACTGTTCTCCTGAGACAGCAGGTGAGGAATGAAGGTAAAGGCCAAGGAGGCTCAGACTCCTCAGTAATGGGTACCAGTGCTGTCGAGGCCAATCTGGAGCTATTAAAATCATGTTTGGCTTGTCCTGTCTGACCTTCAGGAGTACCTTTGGGAGGAGAGGCAGAGGTGGAAAGGCATACACATGAAGATTGCTCCAATTGAATGAGAGAGCATCCACTTTCCAGGCTGTGGGATGAAACTTTTTTGTGCAAAACTTTGGCAGCTGGTAGTTTAGTGGAGAAGCGAACAGATCTATGTCTGGAGTTCCCCATAACACTGTCAATTTCTGAAATACATGAGGATCCAATTTCCACTTGTGGGGATCCATAATTCGTCTGCTCAACACATCCGCTAAGGAGTTCTGTGCTCCTGGCAGAAACCTTGCCTGAAGATTTAGCTGTAAACTGAGAGCAGTCTCCCACAAAATCATTGCTTGTCTGCATAGAGGATAAGAATGTGTTCCCCCTTGTTGATGTACCACATGACAGTTGTGTTGTCTGTTAGAACCAACACCTGCCCTGGAAGAAGTAAATCCTTGGAAGCTATCAAAGCAAATTGGACTGCTAACATCTCCTTCAAGTTGATATGTAGATGTTGAAGTCTGGCAGGCCACGTGTCTTGTACCCATTTTCCATTTAGATGAGCTCCCCAAGCTTTGTCTGAGGCATCTGTCGTTAGAATCTGACTCGCCTCTGGCCGGGTCACAGAGAGTCCCTTGTTTAGGTGACTTTCCTGAGCCCACCACAAAAATTCCTTTTGAATGCAAGGTATTATCTGAATGACAGTGTCCATATCTTGGCAGTGCTGTGTCCATACATTTTTGAGATACCATTGTAGCTTCCTCATATGCAGTTTGGCATTGGGAAGTACCAGAATACAAGATGCCATGAACCCCAAGGCTAGAAGGACTGTCCTTGCAGTCAGCCTGGACTGACAATTGATGGAAGTAAAGGAAAGATTCTTTTGTTTGTCCGGTCAAAAAGGCCATCTGGGATGCTGTATTCAGTCTCACACCCAGAAAGCACATGTCCTGAGAGGGTACTAGACTGGACTTTATTTCGTTCACAGAATACCCCAGGCATCTTAACACTGCTATCACATACTGTAAATGATGAAGAAGTTCGTCCTTTCCTTGGGCCAGAATCAGGCAATCGTCCAAATAAGGATAGATTTGTATTCCTCTTAGCCTGAAGAAAGCTATCACTGGAGCCAGAACCTTCATTGAACACTCTGGGCAGTAAGCCAAAGGGCAATGCAGAGAACTGATAATGAGAAGTCCCAGCCGAAAACGCAGCTGATAGGAACATGAAGGTAAGCCTCCTTGAGATCCAGAGTCACCATCCAGTGATCTTTGCCCAGCAGAGGTAAAAGCTGTTGTAACATCAACATTTTGAACTTGGGAATGTCCAGATATGTGTTGAGGACAGATAAATCCAAAATTGGTCTCCACGTGTTCCCTTTTTTTGGTACTAGGAACAATAAAATCCTAGGCCCTCTTCTGGCAGAGGGACTATTTGAAGTAGCAGAGAAATTTGTTTGTGAGCCTCTAGTCTTTGCTGAGGAGGGCATGCCTTTGAAAGGAGGCAAGGTATGGAAATAAAACTTGTAAAGTTGGTGTAGGAAGTCCAATACCCATTTGTCTTGGGTAATCAAATTGCAATTTTCCTTGGAGAGTGCCAACCTTCCTCCCAAAGGTGCTGCCAGGCAAAAAGGATCTGGCAGCTGAAAGGTAGGTCATTGGGCCTGTTCACGAAAGGACTGGCCCCTGCCCTCACCAGAAGATTGTGCAGGTGAACTCCCTGTTCTAGGTCTGAAAGAGCTCTGAGCTCTGCCCTACCCAGATCTACCCTAGACTGAGAATCATAAGAAGATCGTCCACCCCTTAGCAGGCCAATTCCTACTAAACGGAGGCTGAACTTGCAAAAATCTTTAACAGCCTGCATAGACTTAGCCTTGTCTTCCATTTTCTTCAAGACTGACTCCACAGGTGAACCAAACAACACATCAGACTGTAAAGGAGCATCCAAAATCCTTGTCTTAACATGGTCAGATAAATTCTGATCCCTCAGCCAGGCATGCCACGAAGAACTGAACCAGTGGCAGCCACCTAGGAGGCTTGTACAGCATCAAAACCACATTGTAAAGAATGCTTACCCACCTGTTCAGAAACATGCACCAAATCTTGTAATTCTTTACACTCAATGCCTTCCGCCAGAGCATCCACCTTAGACTTCAATTGAGAAAGAAGATAGTTTTGATATTTCAACATATGAAACTGGCAATTCAAAGCCCTCATAGCTAAGGTAGAAGATGTATAGACTTTCTTTCCCCATCTATCCAAAGCTCTGGCCTCTTTATCTGGAGGAACCGGATTTTTACAACAGAGGCCTTGACACCCTTAGGTCCCTGACTAACAGTTTCTGGGTCCGCCCTAGGACTCTTATAAAGATATTTATGAGCCTCAGGCACCCTGTAATACCTATCCGGTTTAACTGGAGCAGGAGGCAGAGAATCAGGATTAAGTGAAGCCTCTGCAAACACATCTTCCACAACATCCAGAACAGGGGGTATAGCCAAGGGCCTATGCTGGGGTAAAAGCAAAAATTCCCTAAGCCTTTTCCTGGAATCAGAGAAGTCCTGACCTTCCCACTTAAAATGTTCCCTCATGGAATGAAGAGTCTCTGAAAAGAAAAATCCTCTGGAGGAGAAGCAGAAGGAGTCGAATCATCTGCATCAGAATCAGAATAAGGAGAGTACTCCTGCAAGTCTTCAGCGAAGACTCTGAAACATTTGAAGCCTGCTCAAAACTCCCTCACACCCCACCTAGGCCTCTTATCAGGAGGGCAAAGAACCTCTAATCAGAGTAATCAAATATTCTGCCATTTTAAGCATGTGCTTCTTGGGCACAGACCCTGCTGAACTAGGAGTGACACCAACAGAAGCTAAACCTGGCCTGCCTCTGGGAGAAGCCTTGGAAACAGAAGGAGAGGGCCTAACCACCCTAGGAAGGGAGGAGTACAGTAACCTGAGAAGCCCCTTCAGCCTGACCTGCCTCCTGAGAGGCCACATCCTGCAATATCAAAGTCTCCCACTCGTCGGAACCACGGTTCCACTGGCGCCTCTAAAGAACCGCGTCCGGGCGGACGACTCATCTTGCCTGGGTTTAACTGCGTTGTCTTTGCGCTTCAGAATCCGGCGGCATATTATAAAGACCAGCCTAGCACAATCTAACCGGCTTAAATAGTGGCTTATTGAACCTAGCACAAAGCGACACCCAACAACGTCGTTCTCAGGCCCCAGACAAGGAATACACAAAGAATGATAATCCCTATGCATTATCTTTCCCAAGAAATACAGTTATTCACTTTTCTGACATCCGGTTAAAACACTGAGGCAAGAAAAAAACAAATATTCTAGCGGAATGCCAATAACTTTGATTAGGTCTGAAACTCGAACTTCGACGTCCTGATGTCAGTATTTCAGCCTTATACTTTGGACTACCCATATGTAAGGACTGCAGCAATGTGAGATGAAGAACATCAAGTATATATATATATATATATATATATATATATATATATATATTTTTTTTTTTTTTCAGAAAGTAAAGCAGATTCAATAAAAAAATCTTTAAATGCACAGAAAAGGATACTTAGTGTTATATATTTCAGATCAGAGTTGTAGTCAATGCCACTAGTAATAAAGTATGAAGAAACACAAATACAGTAAAAGCAGATGAATAGAATGCAATTTTTTTATATATATAAAACAATAGAAAACAAGCAACTGATTTAAACAAGTTACTCAATTAACCAGAAAAAAAAGCTCAAAACTGAGCCCTGCTCCAGCAGTCTTCAAACAAACAAGTTCTAACTGCACACTCCTGCTGCTAGGGTGCAGGGGAACCTTCTCCAAAAAAGATGGCCTGGGTCAGTGCTCAAGTTATACAAACAAAGGTAGATTCAGCAGGCCTGAATCTGGTCTATGCTGCAGCAACAAGGCGCACCATTTTCAGAAAGAAACAGTTCAAATAAGTAGGCACAATAAGCCTGTGACCAGAAATTCTCAGCTCAGAAGGGCAGAATCCAGCCAGCCACAAGAGTGCAGACCACACCTTCTTAATGTAAAAAACTGACCCAAAGCCCAAGTGCTTAAACCAGAACTAATACACTTTAGAACAGACACTAAGACTTCAATCAGCAACTCCCAACTCAGAAGGATGTAAGCTTCCTGTCCTGCCACAACAGTGCAGACCACAAACCTTCCTAATGCTTTATGTGGGGGTTGGCTTTCCACAGGGCCATTTAGCCATAGGTACACCCATTCCCATAAATATAGGTATCACAGCATTAATGAGGGTACTTGCCATTGCACGTTGCAGGTAATGTGGCATATGTCTTGGACTAATGACTTGCATCCACTTCCCAAAGCTGTGGTAGAGATGGTGTACAACAGCTCACCCTCACAGACAAAAATTATCACTGTTTAGAGTGCTGAACTTCAGCTTCTGTTACCTGGATACATGTGATTTCATACTGCATTATGCTCTAGAAACCTGTAGAGAAATACAAGTGGTCTGTACTATACTATATAACATGGTGCAATGTACACTATTCTAGCAAGAGGAGAACATAGCACTGGCTGATGTACCTGTTCCAGCAGCAAAGGAACAGTCAGGTGATAAGTCATCAGGGGTGCAGCTGCAATGGACCCTGAAGGAAGGTAGAGGTAAAAAGTATTTAGTGACGCTGGTAAGAAGGTGGGTACTGGCCCACAACTATGGGCCATCACAAGGCAAACACATAAGGCAACATTTGCATGCATTTACACACCCAGGCTATGTTTTACAGTGCAATGACTGTTTATGCTGTGAATCAGGTATTAAAATACCCATATCAGCCAAAGGGGTGGGCAAGACAGTGTTATTATTTGAATATATAGGTTGGGCAGAGTGGTACTGGATAACAGAGCCAGCATAAGGAAAGAGTCATGAGAAGTATTTCCCGTAAGCTCACACACAGATAAGTGGTTTGTGTATCAGCAATCAGGTGGTGGGTTGGAATGCTGGCGTGGTGTATCATGTGGCCCTCTGGTATCAGATCTGGAAGCAGATGGTCATTCTGTGGGGTAACAGTACAAACAGCTAAAAAGAAAAGTTACTGTGGTATTCTGGGAGCTGGTATACTGAATCAGGCCTCTGTAAACTAGACACATCAAAAAATAAGGCACTCTAGGAGGATGTTTCCATGGCTACCAGGTAGATGCACTGTCCACTTGAATCAAGAAAAAAACATCAACACTTGGACACAAGGACCTGTTAACATTAACAATTATATCACAGTAATGTTAAATGATCTGCATGTGATTAGGCATTTGGTGTAAACACTGCTACGGGGGTAACTACATTATATTTTAAAAAAAGTTATAGTTTACAGGACAGCAGCAGTACATGTGCACCATTTCTTGTTTGCAAGGATGTGTGACAGACAATGCTTCTTTGCTAATTGGGATTGTCTTCACAGTGACGTGGTTAAGGCAGTGCAGAATATACTGCAACTGTACTGCAGTATTCCTGGGGATCCACTGACCTCATCTGTACACAATTACCTAGTGATGGTGATGCATGCAATACTATTCACAAAGGAGGTCTTCTGTGTGCTGGGTTCACATGCTTTTAAACATAGCCAGTTTTATTACCTTACGGTGATATGTCTGTGTGTCTACATTTTCAGCTACCTACTTGCAGCATGTTCTTTCAAAAGTAAAAGTCCTACAGCTAGACATCTGTATCTCTAAGTCTCTGCATATTCTAATACCTCTTGTTTTGTTCAGCTTTGTAAAGCATGGGGGCAATGGATAATTACCCTTTCAAAGTTTCCATCTGCAACTCCACCTTTGGCCCGTTGCCTAATTTGTACAGGGAACCACTGAGCTAGTTGTACCCTGTAGCTGGATTTTACCCATCACTTATTTCACTTTGTTAATTTACTACAAAAAATGTTTTGCATTTGCAGTTTGTAAATAATTTGTTACTGTACTATACTACCACTTGAAGCTTCTATACAGAGTACTAATTTAATATGAATCGTTATATACATTTTTAAAAAAAGAGCATTAGCGTTCCTCTACCATATGTTTACAAATCCAAACATTGCCTTCTTCCAGCTATGTGACAGAAGCATGTGGTAGAAAAATGTGATCTTCAAATTTTGAACATAAATGAGTGAGTCACAGTTAGTTCATGGAAAGTACTTCTGCTTGCAAGATTTACCTCACTGTACTGTCCGGCACTGAGGGTTGCACCTTCCACACCCCTACTGCATACAGCTCCAGTATTACTGTATGTCAGGGTAAGAGGAGTTTTCCAAGACACCCTAATCTCAGACACTGTACTTTTACACTTTTGTGTTTGAAGTTCTACTCTCATGATGTCATAATGTCTTGCCATGCCTTAGTAATTATAGTCAATTGTACCACTTGTACATATATACATATGTACACACATACATGCATTAATTTCTAAAGATCACAGATTTTTTCTCCTCAAGTTTCCCCTTGCTCCTTACTCTGCCTTCATAAATCAGAGGCAGAGTAATTTTTGGCTCAGAAGTAATTTCCTGCAAGGTTGAAAATTTGTGCATAACTATACATTTGGTTAATGGCATATGACAAAATTACAATTGTGTAATCGTACTTACTACAGCTCACAGGTAGTTACTAGGCATGTGATCTAGTAGGCCATTAAGGAGCCTAGCCCAATTTACCCAATGTACTGTCTGGTTAATTGGCTTGCTTGAGGTCACACAACAGCCAAATGAAGGCTGGGTTTCTCAAAGCCTGTACCACAAGTAGCAGCTCATTTATTGACAGCTTACAACCTTAATCCTTTGTGCTAACTACTAAACGATAACTGCAGGTGTTTGAGAAGTAGGATACTTGATGGGAATGCATTCAAAATAATTGGATATAGCTTCTGGCATATTTCCCTCTTCCAAGCAGACCTTAGCAACAGCTGGGTATTCTCCAGAAGAATATGATTTTTGTTCTTTTCTGTAGCTGAAAGTAAACAGCAAATATTCTTGCACTTTCTGCCCAAATATACACCAGAAAGGTAAACTGTTTCTGAACTCTGTCAGATGGAATTGTCAAACATTAAGCAGCTTACCCCCCATAGCCCCCTCAAACACTCTCAAACTCTCTCTCTGAGACACACACACACACACACACACACACACACACACACACACACACACACACACACACACACAGATCCCCAGCATGGCATAAATACAAAATACCCCACAAACACATTTGCACACCAAGGGCAAATATCCTTAACAAAAAAGGAGAAGGGAAATGGCTTTGAAATCTATGTCTAACTAAAAAGAGACAGAGTACTAAAGTAAAGGTCCCATTTTATTTTATTTTTATTTATTTATTTAACATTTGTTGACGGGAAAGTCCGACTAGGACAAAGCCTATATTCAGCAGAGTCCCAGGAGAAATGCTCCAGATGCATGCCTTTATAGTTATGGTAAGTACCCTCACACAACTGTGCTGCTGCCACATAAGGAACATTATTGCTGTTTATGTATAAACTACTTGAAGACAGACAGTGAGCATGTGTCCCAGACCTCAGACTTAGATGGAAGACTACAATAAGCCCAGAAGTATAGCATAACCAGCACACCTCCTTGAATGGATATGTAAACTGTAGTGGATGGAAGACGTGAGCATAGAAGTCTATGTCATAGCTTCACAAATTCTTTGAAAAGTATTTTTTTTAATAATGTTTTGGTTGTATTTTTTTTGTAGATTGTGCTTTGATGTGTTTCAGCTAGCATCTTATCATGAGCACCAAAGCATAATACAATTTCCCAACCATGTGGTGAGGTTTTGGTTGATATCTGGTCTGCTCTGTCTTCTTTGGATGATGAAGACAAACAAAAAGCCACAGTGTCCAATGTAATATCTTTACTCATATTAGTAAAGCAAATAAATTGTCTATATACATCACCAATGAAAAGCATTTTTCTTTGTTCTCATGCTCGGGGAAAAGAAAGCTAAGAAACATGAAGTGCTTGGAGACCTTTTTGATACAGAAGGAAGGATTATTCTTGAGAATAATCTAAGGTTGACTGCACATCAAACCTGCAGCTCTGACATCTTACTGGCTGAGGAGATGCACACTAAAACAGAGTCTTTCAGCACAGATAATTAAAACAGCTGACGTAGCAGATTCAGAAAGTAGGAGTGGAAGTTATTCAGATAAAGATAGAAGAGCCTGCTAGAAGTCTCTAGTGTCACTCAAGAAAAGAGTTAAAGCAGAAATGGTTGAGATTGTGATGATGGCCCAGTAGCAAGGAAGCTGAGATGAATGAAAAAGGATAAAAGGAAGCAGGTGTTCTAAGAAATGGCTGTGCTGATTCCACAAGCTTTTCAGATGCCACTGGACCTTCTTCATTTGTAATCTTGTATGACAGACCATAAGAAAAATGACTGACACAAGTGCCTGGGCTTCAGAAAGTGAGAATTCTGGGAGATAAGTAGAAAGAGGTGTTTCACCAAGCAGATCATGTCTTGTAGAAAAGACAGTCTTATGATTCTGTCAGTGATAGTACCAGAAATTTCTTCTGCTGGCAAAGTTTGATTTTCAATGTCAAGATATTTAATGATATCTGTACAGTCAAGAAGCACTGGATGCCAGAGATAAGGGCTCATTGTTCCTCTTCTATGGAGCAAACGTGAACCAAGCATCATCTAGATAATAATCAAATGCATTTCCTCTAGCCTCAGATGGGCAGACTCAAAGACATACATTTTGTCAAGCTACTGGACCCAGCAGAGATTCCAGAGGAAAAGAACTGAATCAATATTATGCATCTTCCAGTCTGAACCTGAGGTACTGCTTGTATATCCTATGGCTAGAATTGGGCAAGTAGGTGTCAAACATTTCTGTAGTACCCAGGAAGTCAAGCTTGATTAGCACTGTAAAGATAAATTGTAAACCATGCACTGTGAATCTCCTTACTGCAAATAATTGCAGAGGATGAATAGCTCAAAAATGGACCTCTTCTGATCTTTCTTCATGGGTATTTAAGCTTTCTGGAGATGAAAACTTTCACCATCACTGGTACTGGGTTAACATTTTCTGCCATACAGTGCATTTTGCACTAAGTTTCAGGGTACATGTTGGCTGCATAGGTGGAGGTCTGTCATTGTATTCCATTAGGCAAGCCAACACCATACACAAATTCCAAGGGGATGGCAGAAGCTGGAAGTAATTTTGAAATCTGACTTTCTTTATTCATGACTGCCACCCCACTATCCACCTAAACAGGAGATATAGCTTTTGACAAGTCCTACTGGGCATAGTTTGTTTTTCTGAGAAGGCCTTGGGGAAACAAGCTCCAAGAGGTTTTTAAGAATAAATCATTCTATATAGTAGGTCTCTATAGTAAATGGATCAAATGAACTTCCGATCTTTGGTTACCTATGGATTTACTATGGAATACACACATTAGGGAATTTTCACAGGAAAATTAGGGGTCCTAATGGAGAAATGAAAAGTCAGCAAGCAAAGGAGAGTAGTAGTGCTGAACCTGAATTCATCCTCAAGACTTGGTGAGTACCTTCACGAGGTGGACCCTGTTTTTCACAAAATCTCACCAAGGTGACAGTGATATATAGACTGTATTTCTATAGCATATACTGGACAGAAGTAGGTCAAAAACAAATAAAGATAGCTGGGTGCACAAGACCGAGAATAAAAAAGTGCCCAATCCTGGTAGGCACACTGGTGCCAGGAATGGAAAAAAAGGACACAGCAGAATCGTCAAAATACGGAAACATTCCTACAATGGGGCCAGGCCAGGCCCAGGGGGAGGATGGCCCCCGAAGAAACAGTCCACAAAAACTGATAGGCCAAAGAAGAGCCATAAAGATGACATAGTGGACTACTGAGGATAAGAAAGAAATTATGTACTGTTACTATTATGTAAAAAGCCCAGAATTTCCAGCCAAAACATATACAAAATGATTAAGAGAGAAATTAGAGGAAAGAAAAATACTTCCATAGGAAAAACTGTCAGAAGCTACAAATAAAAATTTGCATTCATTAATACAACAGATTTTTGAAAAACAGTATATAAATCAAGAAACTATGATCTGTTTAGAAAAAGAAGCATCTGAGCAAAAGTGCAAAAATATAAACAACAAAGCCTAGAGATATTTGAAAAATATAAAAAAGAAATATGGACATGGGAAAGAAAGGGAGATTTCATATGGTGCAATAGTTATTGAAAGGAGAAAGTCAAGTTAACTAATATAGAGAAGACAGTCTCAAAGATATTTGAAGAGAAATACAGGCAAAGGCATCCAGATATGGAAAATTTCACAATAAAAAAATTTATAGCACAAAGATGTAATATGGAAAAGAAGATTAGTAAAGCAGAAGTTAAAGAAATAGAAGTTGAAGTTATGGAGTGCCTGCGAAGTGAAGGATTTAATGTAGAAGGTCTAACACAGACTACATCACAGCATGATGGAGTGAATCCCCAGAATAAGGAAAAGCAAGAAGATCAGGAAACGTGAAGAAGAAATATGGACATGGGAAAGGAAAACAAATTTAATACGGTGTAATATTTATGCAAACGAGAAAGCAAAACTAACCAATACAAAAAGAGCAGCACCAAATATATTTGAAGAGAAATACAGGCAAAGGAATCTGGATATTGAAAACTTTACAATACAAAAAAATAAGAAGACTAAGAGGAAAAGTAGAAAAAGAGATTAGTAATGGAGAAGTCAAAGAAATAGAAGTTGAGGTTATGAAGCAGCTGCAAAGAGAAAAATTCAGTGTAGAAAATCAAATGCAGAAAGTACCACAACAGGATACAGCAATGGATATCCAAATTAAGGGGAAACCAGTAAAACAGGAAGCAATTGGTCTGGTGCCATATCAAGATATTTTGGAGTCTTCCACAGGAAACCAGTCTAAACATTCACTTGAAGCTAGTCAATGTTGAGGAGTGATAAGCCAGTGAGTTCCCATGTGACAAGCAACAGATGACACAGGATGAAACTGAAGAGAATGTGCCACAGGAAGATGCTATAGAACTTTCTGTAGAATGCCCACAGGTAATGGAAAACAAGGGATTTGCCCTCAGTTTGGAAGAAAATGAACTAAGAGAAGAGTTGCTTGATTTAATGGACAGGGATAGATATATTAAGATCAATGAGAGAAACAGACTGCAGAAGGTCAATAAAACCCAAAAAGTAAGAAGTCTGATAATAGAAATGAATGCAGTAATTAGGACTGTCCCTACAGATCCATGTGATATAACAAAAGTAAACCGGATATACTACTGTGCTGCTAAATTAATAACTGATAAAGTTCTACCAGAAGATCACAGGGTAGTAAAGGAAAGGAAGGGAAGAAATTAAATACCATCCCAGAAGTATCAAGTAGAGAAAGCTATAAAGCAATTAAGACAAGAAGTGTCACTGTTAGAAGATTATAGAAGATGGAACAGATCGATAAAAATATTAAGAAAGATAGATGTAATTAAATCAATGCACAGTATTAGAACAGATCAGAATCTATCATACACTATCGCAAATAAACAAAAAATTTCAGCACAGACAGAAAAACTTAGATGATACACAGATAAATATAAGGAAAAGTACAAAATAATCAATTTATTGATGACCCAAAAAAGTTTTACAAGAATTAGGAAATAAGGTAAAAGGAATTGATAGACCGCCAAAAAAAGAGGAAGTAGATACATTTTGAAGAAATATCTATGAAGATCTTGTGGAACATATCAAAGATGCTAAATGGATAGAAGTATAAGAAAGAATAAGATGTTTAAAGGTACAGGATATGAAATGGGATGAAACAACAGCCAGAGAGAATGAAAGAAAGTTAAGAAAAGCCTCTAACTGGAAAATACCAGGCCCAGACATAGTACCTAACTTTTGGTTAAAAGTATTAACATCTTTGCACAAAGATTTAGCCATAAGTAAGAACTATGTAAATGCGTACCCTTAACAGACACCACACTGGCTAACAACAAGCAAAACAATGCTCTTAAGAGTGAACCTGAAAGCTACCCTAAAAATTATAGACCAATAACTTGCCTTCTGACGACATATACACTATGCACGGGAATTGATGCTGACAGAGTTTATAGTCATTTAGAAGAAAACTCAATTACGACAGTAGAACAAAAGGGCAATAAAAGAAAGTCATATGGAACAAAGGATAATTTGTTGTTAAATAAAGTTATAGTGGAGAACTGTAAAAAGGGGAAGAATCCAAGTATGGCATGGATTGACTACAAAAAAGCATTTGATAGTAACCCAAATTCATGGCTAAAAGCGTGCTTAAAAATGCATAGGATACACCCTACCCTGTTTGACTACATTACAGTAACCATGAAACAATGGCAGACCACTTTGCAATTAATCCATAATAAAGGACAGATTATTATCCCAGGGATAAAAATTCAATGGGGGATATTCCAGGGTGATTCTCTGTCACCATTGCTATTCTGCCCTGCCATTAACCCATTAAGCTGTTTACTTAACAGCTTAGGCCATGGCTACAATTTGGCTCCTAGAAAACAAAATCAGTGTATACCAAAATTATATATTCCCCGTTCCGAAGGAGGGTTGGTCCTCCTTGAAATTGATTACATGTATAGATCTACAATAATCTCCACACATATCTACTGACTTCACAAGATCCAAATCTAGTGAAAGTTTTGCAACATGAGGAGAATAAATCTGAGATGACTTCTCTACTTAATTTAGCAGAAGCATATCGACGTCAAGCAGGAATGGAAATCAAACCGGAAGTAGAGAAAAACCAGGCAACAACTGAATCTGCCAAAAAAATATATAAGGTGAAGGACCAGATGAGAAGGCAAGAAATGTGGAAAAAACATAAATATAGTTGCAAATATAGAAAACTTCTGGAAAAGTCTCATGTTGATCAAGAATAAATGCAGGAATGGTTGAGGAGAGGCAAACGCAAGCCAAGAAATGAAAGGCTAAGACTGGCAGCCCAAGACAGTGGGCTACAAAGTCCACTGAACATGTGGGAGAAACAGACAAATGCAGGTTTTGTAAAACTAATTTGGAAACACACACCTTGTTGCTGGTTGCGACACACTAATGGCAGGACTGTATACTGAAAGGTATAATAATGTGGAGAGACTGCTGCACTGGGGATTGTGCAAACATTATGGTACTGACATGGCTGAAAAACACTGGAAACATGAGCCAAAAGGAATCATAGAATATGATGAAGTTTATATCACATGGGATCACCTACTACCAACAGTTCAAAAGATAGATGCTAGAAAACTGGATACAGTGGTCCAAGAAAAGAAGACAAAAGTAGCATTGATCACTGAAACTGCCACACCCAGTGACTACAGTGTCCTGCATACAAAGAGACACAAAGTCATAAAATATCAGGATCTGCAGGCAGAAACAAGAGCAATGTGGAAGAAAGATACCCAGACAGTTTCAATAGTAGTAGGAACAATGGGTCTTATAAAAAAGAATTTACAATCGTATTTGGATATGTTACAAATCCATGTAACCTATACGAACTGCAGAAGGAGTCATTACTGGCCACACAGCGGGTGCTGCAAAGACCACTATTGGCTGACATGAAAGACTGCAACAATACTAATTTCATGAACTTTAATCATACTTTGACATAGGAATGGGGTCCATTCCCTTCATGGTATTAGAAACCCAAAAGACTTGGAGCAATTAAAAAAGAGGCAATACAGGATATAACTATATGTTGTCCATGTGAATATTATCAGGCACTTTCACATTACAGTTATACATTGTTGACTTACAGCACATTATTTAATGTTGATTATTTATAAATATGAATGTATACAGAATGTAAAAACTGACATGTGTATTCTAAGACAAATCAGGATAATTATAGCAAGAGAAGCAGGCATCAAAAGTAAATCTAGACTATAATTCAAAGTGAGATATACATGTAATAAGCATTTTCAGATTACGTATTATAAAAATAAAGTTATATATAACAGGTAGACATACAGATTAACTACCTTGGGCCTGGGATGCTTTTCATGGCATAGGGCCCAACCATCCACATAAACAATTTTTTGTGACCATGAATAACTCCACATCTTTTGGAGTCATCTTTCTGATTTAAGATCATTCACACTGCTGCTATTATAATCTACCACTGTCCGGTTCAAATGTCTAATAACTTTAAAATACATGGCCCCAGTAAAGTATTCTAACAGGCTTTACAGAAATGCACACTAGTCCTACAAAGGCAGACTAATGACTGTTTAATGACATCATGACAGAAGGGTTAGCCTTTCTCATCTACAAACAGCCTCCACACTCAGCAATTATAGTCCGACTGTTGAAAGTGTTAAATCGTACATTACTTTAAGAATGAAGACAGATACAGTTCTTTCTCTCTTTCAGTGGCTTTTTATTAACTACAATACACACGTGCGGGAGCCTCATGGAAAGCACCAGGGAGACTCCCAGAACAAAGGAATAAACAAGCTTATATACTGGTGATATTGCTGACAATACAAAATAAAGAAATGAACCAATTGGACCATTATAAAGGGCAATTAACCAATCAAAGGTTTACCCATAAACATAAGACAATTCACATCATCATATCTCTAGGCAGACAGAGAGAGTTGGATATACTTCCATAAAAGGCACAGTTTCCTGCTTTCAGGCAGACTCTTGTTTGTTCAGTATTTTTCCATTAATCACAGTTCAGAGCTCACAGTACTCAGTACATCTCAGTTTATACAAACTGTCACATACTCAATTCCCTTGAACACACGCTTTTTGACTGTTCATATTCTACAGAAGCAAATACCTCATATGTCTGTGGCAAGAAATTATGTACATAATAAATGTATTTATCATTTGTTTCACATGAATACATAGTAGGTCAACTACTGTAACTTATTTCATATAAATGCATACTAGTCTTACAAAGGTAAACAGTTTAAACTGATCAAATGACAAGAAGGCAAATTACTTAAGTTAATTACACCCACAGCCAAGCACCCACCCACCAGTTACAGCAATTTTGCCATACATATGTTTCATCTGGTTGTAATAAAATGTAATGCCTGTCAAATTCTTACAGCAAGAATCAAGACAAAGCCAAAATAGAATCAGGGACAGGTTTTAAATATTGCTGTTTAAGTTGTTAGAATAAACTGTTTTGCATTGACATGCATATTCTAAAGAGCATGAAGTCATCATTTAGTGACTGCAATCCCCAACAATTTGTCAAAAAAAAGAAAAATTTTATGAGAAATAAATCAAAATCAGGAGCATTCTGCAAACTTGGGGACAACTGAGAGCTATGTAATTTCATCTTTCTTTCACATAAACAGTAAACACCCTACATGTATTCCAACTTATTTCACATGCATGCACCTTAGTGCTATGAAGCCAGTTGGCTAACTGAATGAGAAACAAGATGTTAATTTATGTTAATCCATAAACAGCCCCCAAACCCACCCAGCCGAATTAGCCACTTTGTTGTGTACAACTCTTCTGATGTTGACGAATTAATACAGAGCAAGATCTCCAGAGAAGCCAAATGGTAATAAGGGACAGAGGCCCAAAATCAGGAATATATTTTAAAAAATGTTCATATATACTTAGAAAGTAATGAAAATAATATTTTTTTCATTGGCATAGGATTTCTGAAGGATATGATGTCTGAAACTCATGTTTGCAATAATTTAAAACTGCAATTCTCAGTGATTGGGCATAAACCATAATTTTTTGAAGAATATATCAAAATGAGGCAAAATTAGGGATGGTCTGTGAAATCAGGTATCATTTCAAATCAGTTTACACAAATGCTACCCAAAGCTTAATTCATAAAAAAATATGCAATAGTCCTCTAAAGACAGACTATAAGCTGAGCAAATGTTAGGAGGGTAAATTGCTTTCATCCACAACCCCCCCATATTTAGTGACTGCAATCCTGAATAGTTTGCCACAGAAACACAAATTTTACTTATCCAGCACAATAGACAAAATCAGAAACATTCTGTAAATTCAGTAGAAATTTCAAATTAGTTTTACAAGAGCAGCTCCCAGAGGGAACATTTTAAAACTCATTTCATACAAAAGACCAGTAGTCCTACAAAGCCAGACTGTAAGCTGGAAAAACAAGGATGTACGCTGTGATTGAAAATACTAGGCAAATTCAAGGACAGTCTATGAAATTACGGACAATTTCAAATTTGTTCCACACAGTGAGCATCCAGAGTGTAAATATTCCAGTTCATTTCACAGAGATTCACACTATCCCTTAATACCATTTTTAAACAATTCAAATAATGAGGGCAGGTTGGTGTCATCCACAGAACAGCTAGCATTCCCCCATCTGGCTGCCTGCCACCACATTAAAGTAAATATTTCAGTTTATTTCACATAATCACACACCAGCCCTTAATCCCACACTTGAAAACTGACCAAATGAAGAAGGCAAGTTGTTTTTATCCACAATCTCCTTATCTAGTTCACTGCAATGTATTAAAAAAACTTACTTGCCTTAAGTTACTGTAACAGCATGACTTGCAGCCATATTTCCAACTGGCAGTTCATAACTGCAAGTGCCGACATAGAGTATTCAATATTCATGGCTTTCTATTTATTGCTGTCTAATGAAGAAAAAGCTGCCACTCTTCACGTAGGGTCACATACTGTGGGGTATTTATTTTTCACTGGTTTCATCAACTCACCTGTGCATGAACAAATGGCAGGCACTGCAAATTTATAAAGGTAACTACTTGAGGTACTTGTCATTTAACGTATTTTTATCTAGAAAAAAATCAATTGCAAGGTTCAGTATGTACACTAAGTAAAATAAGTTAACAGTACTGAACACAATACTTTTAAAATATAATTTTTTGTCTGGTCACAGGTGACCATAGAGCTGTGAGCTCAAGGCAATCGCCCCTACTGAAATCTGCCACTGTAGATTAATTAGCTGCAGATGATGGTAATAAGGACAGTATTCACATTGGAATGTTTATAAAGTATTCTGCACAGACTAGATGAAGAAAAAGTGCAAAATACATGTGATAATATATTTAGAAAGATTATTGGAAATTATATCATACCTTTTAACTTATTTGTTCAGGAATTCTGGACAAAGTCAAAATAATGGGGGGGAGGGGAATAAAGGCCCAAAATCAAGAAAACTTTTTAAAAATTACTCTGATTTCCTTAAAATGTAATACAACATTTTGCATCAACATGTATTTTCTGAACATAAGATGTATGAAACTTTGATACTGCTGAATGACTGTAATTCTCTGTGATTTATCAGAAAATCAAACATTGTATGAGTAACAATGCAAATGTCTGACAGAAAATAAGGGACAGATAAATGGTAAGGATTATGGAGTGAAGTAGTTATGTTAAAACTATGCTTTTGCCCACCCCCCTGCTCTTACATCTGTTTGCCAAGCAGGACCCTACCATGTTCAAAAATCTGTTGAAATATATGAACACACACACAGGAACACAAGTATGTGGAACATACACAACCATACATATGGACATTAAAGTAAGCATGAAATGAAATGTAAGACTATGAATTTACTTATAAATAACACACCCTGAATATATGAATGTCTGATTACATTCTCTGAAATGTTTTTTTTTTCTTTTTTACAAGTTTATCATCTAATGTTTGAGCTAAGATTTTCTGGGCTTCATGGTACTGCTTACCTTGGCATATGTGCAAGTCTCTGAAAGCAACCAAAAAGGGCACTTCTGATCACACAGTGGGCACATGATGGTAGTATTTGCATTACAGATTTCCTCACTAAAGGCAATGAGAGAAGAAGACCATTAGAAAATCAAATTTTATTTATCACTTAATAAAAAATGTTTAAGGAGTACTTTTTCAGAGGAAAGCATGTTACTTCCCCAAAGTGTAAAGAACTGTAAAATAAATAATACAAACCATCAGGGATTTTCCCCTTAGAAACTGAGAAAGTAAAGGTATGAGTAAAATACTTACAACAGCAGAACTCTGAGAAAATGTCTCTGTACATGGGTATATCGATATAAAATGGTTTTCTAGCCCTGTTAGAATTTTCAACATCGGACTTTTCCTATGCTCAGTCAATCAAATTAGACACCATTACATGCTATGTTTTACTGATTTTTCTTAATTGTATAAAACGTGACAAAAGATAAAGAATAAAAAAGTAAAAAGCATTTCTGCAAATGAGCAAATCCTTCCCTCGCTGGAGTGTGTGTGTGTGTGTGTGTGTGTGTGTGTGTGTGTGTGTGTGCATGTGTTTGTCGCCAAGCAGCATTTTTCTTTTGAAAGTGTGGGCTGTAGTCCATGTAGCAGCTTCTAAAATGTTTTGTGCAGGAACATTTGCAAAACAGACTGCAGATGGAGAAAGAGCCTTAGTGGACTCTGCCCTTAAATGCATCTTAAAGAGATTTATTATACTTGTTATAGCAAAATGCAATACAAAGGACCAGTCACTTTGACAAAGTCTGCTTATTAATTAAGTAGGTTTTTCTCTTCTTCTCTCAAATGAGATGTTTTTTCTGAACTCACTGGTTCTCCTTAATTAATAATTGTTAATTCACCTGTAAATGGGTACAAAATGCAAACCATGTTCAATCTCATTCTTTTACTTTGGGTAAAAGGCTGGCAGCTGTATAGATAAATTGAGAGAATTGGGTGACACATCTGTTTGCACAAAGATGGCTTGGTTATGAGTGCACTTTCATTATGCAAAAACAAGTAAGTGGTTTATAGTTGTATAACCAGAGCTTTTACCAGAAGTAAGGCCAGCTAAAGTATTTCAGTTCTACTGTATCTGCTTGTTTACAGAAGTCAACGTCTGTTTTGCAATACAAAACTCAAATTTTACAAAGAAAAATAATATAGTTTAGTTGTCCTAAGTGTAAACCTCATTCAAGTAAAGCTTGCATGAATGGCTGCAATGAAAACTGTGGAAAAGCTGATAGACTTGCTGATACTGCCCAGATATGAGCTTCAATCAAGTAGGCTAAGTTGGAATCAAATAAATAATTTAGATTTATTGTATTTATTTACGTTTTGTTAACCAGATTAACCCTGCTGGAATAGGCCCATTTTCAGATAAGACACTAAAAGAAAAAACACTTGGTTATAGATTAATTGCAGAAATTATACATGCATGCTTGCATAATTAATAATGTTAATAATACAGTCACAAACTTACAGTTAGGTTAATTAATAGAGTTCTAATACATGCAAGTTATAGTGGTTTATAAAGATTTAACTATGAAATAAATGTTCTATCTAGATGCATATTCATACATCAACATAAAAATACTGGACTACTAAAGGTAAGCCATTAGAAAGTGAAATTACAATAACAGTTTTAGTGTACTCCATAGTCATATTCCATACATGATTTTTTAGACATATGCACAAAAGTAAAATATATGTATATGAGAAGAGAACTTAACATTTAATTAGGAGGAAGACAGAAAACACAAAAGAAGTGAGAGATAGTGACAGAGTGAGATCAAAGTTTATAGGGCATTGGTCAAGTGGAGATTAGGTAGATTAGAATGTAATTATATTCATTAACCAAAAAAGACCAAACACCAGCCAGTGTACAAAATACCACAAGCCAGAAAACTATGTTGCAATCTTATCCAGGAAGAGACACACACACACACACACACACACACACACACATGCTCGTCTTTTACTTGAGACCAAGATTTAGCACTTTCACCCAGAAATTATTTTAAAAGCATTAATTCCTTGTTTTCAAATAAACATTGTGTGGGGCATGACCAAGATGGCAAACTACTAACAGTACAAAGTCTTAGTTATGCCTTATTTTATTTTTCCTGACAGAATTTTATTATACAAACTTAACACTTATTTTCTTTTACATTTTGAGTCTTTTAAACAAACTTGGACAACTGTTTGAAAGGAAAATCAAGTTTTTATGTTTTTTCTTTGATTTTTTTTTCCTGTCAGTTTTATTGACTGTTGTGACAGAATGAACCATTCCAAAGTGAACTCTCAAGACAACTCAGTGAAAAAGGAACTATAGTTTATAATGGGCAGTATTTGACAGCTTTCTGTTAAATTTGATAAATTTGACATCAAAATAACAACATAAGAGAAGATTCCAAAAACAAACAGAAATGTTAAGAGATCATAAAACAATCAGTTCAGATCTCAGCAACAGAAGACACATTAAGGGGCAGAGATTTAGAACCACACATAATTCCTATTAAATCAAAATACTTTCTTTATGGAAAAACTAGAGGACCTAGAAAGTAGATGTAGAAGAAATAATATTAGGCTATATGAAACATCAGAAAAGGAAGAAGGAGATATGTTGCAGTTTTAACTAAATGGATGTCCAAAGTTCTAAACCTACCAGAAGCTCCCTTTTCTGGTATTAAGAGAGCCCATAGAGCTCTTTCAACTTCTTCTTTGAAAAGAAATCCTCTGATCCCCAGATCTAATATTGTAAAATTTATCTCCAGCCAAGACAAGGACCTGGTACTGAAGACTGCTTGAGCTAATGCTCCAATAAAAATAAATATCAGATTTGGCAATGACTATACTACATCTGTTATGACCAAAAGGAAAGCATGCATTCCATTCATAAAATACTTAAAGAAGCTAAACATTAGAACTCAGCTATTTTTTTCCAGGCAAAATTAGAACCTTTTACCAGAAGGTCAGAAATCATTTAATTATCTAGAAGATGCAGTGAACTCTCCTCAGAAAAAGAAACTTTTCAAACAATCAGAAAATATGTGTTAGACTCCTATCAGCTTAATGAGACAAACAACAAGTGGCTGGTCATCGAAGGAATAAAATAGCAAAAAAATAAAGAAAGAAAGAAAAGTAATGTTGTTCTCATTTTCTATTTTGCATGAATAGCTTTCTCACAGCTATTCAATTTTGTCATCAACAACAGTTCATCTTCAAATACAAGGTAAATCAAAAAAAAAATATACCTTGTTGAAATACCTTTTCTATACTATCTGAAATACTGTACATATGTTATTATTACTATTACTTATATGTTATTACTATTACTTATAAGTCCCTTTATTATTTTATTTTAATTCTCTCTAACATTATTTTCAAACACAGCGAGTAGTGTGTATGTGGTGGGTGGTGGTGTATTGACAGAATATGAAATAGTGTGCATATATATTAATATTACTATTACTTATGTCTCTATTATTTTATTTAAATCCACTCAAACATTATTCTCTAACATAGAGAGTAGTGTATATATGTGGGGGTGTACATGAACATGTTTAAATAATCCATTTAATTTATATACACTTTGTATTCATAATTTCAAGTAATCTTTTTTTATTATTTTTGGTTATTCTATCTGGTGAATGTGCTTTTATGTGATAAGCTTTATCTATGTGCAGTGGGTGTTCTGTTGAGTGAGTCTGGCAGCATGAAAATCATCTATATGTATTACTTCACTTTCTTTTAACCGGTTTGACTTATCTGTTTGTTCATAACTTGGGTGTTTTTTCAAAAAATTACAGATGCTACTAACTTTTGGTACATTTATTTATACAAGAATTAAGTAGATTTTTTTTTTAAGTAGTGCTTGTTCTTATTAAAAGTAGAGAAATAGTTTTCTGTTTAACTCACATTTTTTACATTAACTGCTTTTCAGTCCTTTTTCTGGCTTAGTGTTAGTTAAGTTGCTTTAAAATGTCTTTTTTCACATACCTCAAGTTGTTTTTCAGCTTATAACAGTCTAGATTCCATGTTCAAGCTGCCTGTGCTGCAGGAAATGGATTTTGAACTTTAACCCTCATTTACAGGGAAGTGAACTTTTATGATGTTAAAATGGACAGCAGAAACACAAAAATAGGACAATTAAATTTAATCTAGTTAATTTTAGAACATATCCATGTAGTTTTTTGCTCATTATCTTTTAAAAAAGTGGAATAATGAAAAGAAAAAAAGGAAAGAAGAATGCAGTGGGAAGAAGAAAAAGAAAACATCAGCAGACTTAAAGACACCTGGTACTAATTTTTGTTTAGTGACATTTTGTTGTCATCCTAATTACAGTCCAATGAAATTTGCATCCTTTATATAAGTGCAGTGCAAATATACTCATGCAGCAGATCATCACAGTACAGATGAATATATCATTTATAATGATGAAAATACTTGTTTAAAACAATATTACTGGTTATAATGTTCATGAAAGAAGCTGAAAAAATGAATATAACTTTAATAATTATGAGTTAGACAGTTACTGCTATGCAGAACACTTCTGATAAACAAAGAATTACCTACTGCAGTAATGGAATTTTCTCTACAGTTTCTCTGGTTCTGCAGCATGCTATCTATTATATAATACACACAAATATTTACACACTATCAGACCAGATTTTTGATTATTCAGTCTAAACATTTCAGGACTTGGCATTGTGAGTCCTGATATTTTAAAATGTTACTTTCTTTAATTAATCTGTTATTGTCACTGACCCAATATATTGTTTCATTTTCACATTTCATTTATGCAAGTACAAACCATTAACTTTTTTGCTAGCTATGTCTTATATTTCTAACATTTTCTACCTTTTGCATTGTTCGAGGGCTATCTGGTATTTTCTACCTAGGCTGCCTCTGAATACACATTCTTCACAAGAATAGTTTAAATAAATAAGATCTCATAAGTAAAATAACTTATCCTCTTCTTGCAACAGACAGTGGCATACCTAAAGGTTTAATCTTATTACAAAATATAACACATAGACCATGGGTGAGCCACAGATAATGGAAGACCTGACATATAACACAAAGAGGAAGTTAAGCATCAAGACTGTTGGTGGAATACAGAATACTTACAAATGCATAGCATAAATTAAGCTAATAGCATAGTAAACAAAGAATGACATGTGGCATACATAACATCTGGCAGTGTATTAAAATATTGTTATAGAGAGCTATTAATCATCCAGAAGTTGGCAAGATATAGATTAAGTATCCATGCTTAATTTAATGATGCTACATTGCAATTATATATACATAAGAACATCCACATGCAAAAGAACACTCAAATTGAAATAAATATTTACACAGACCATACTTGTCTATTCATAAGTAAGGGGTCTACAGATATACATACACAATGTACAACGAACTGCCTACAAAAACAAAATACTCCCATAACCTTTTGGTATTACTTCAGTATACATTTATTCCAATGTTTTCCTTGAAATGCAATTGTGAAATCTAACATCTGATGTGATGCCCAAAAGAGCTATGCAATGCAAAAAAAAAAAAACTGTAAGATTAAAGACAGGGAATACTTAATTACTAAAATGCAAATGAAAACAAGCATGCAGGAAGCTAGCATATCTTATATGGGATAACATATGGTTCCCACCTCTGCATACTGGTTGCTATAAAATCGTTTTTATTTTTATATACAATGATTTTTACAGACATTTGACTGAAACCTATTAAAAGTGATTATAAACTTGCTCTGAGAGAAATATATTTATTTGACTTCTCTACAGATATCAATTTGCATGTAATAGCATTTATATACATTGCTGTACTGTACTGTGCTGTACTTATACTATAATATAAGCTGTTGTCTTCTGTGCTATATGAAACAGTTTAGAGGCAAATCTGCTTAAAACACCTCAATCTGCTCAACATCTGTTGCCTTACTCAACATTACTTCTCTAATTATGGAAAAATAATATTGAGCAGATTTAAATCTTCAAAATGTTCTGCATTTGTTAGTGAAATATGTAATTTTATTTTGGTCTATACTGACTTTTAAATCATTTAAGCATTTTTCATCTCCCATTGGTATGATGACTACAGAAACGTGATTCGCCCAGAATATGGCAAAGAATGCTTCCTGTACACAGATTAGATGTTAAATGTATATTCCAAGTACTAGATATATTGATAGTAACATACATACATACATTCATAATACAAACACTCACTTATCTTTTATATTTACTCTCATGCATAGATACATAGAATATATTCACTCTCTTAACTGTTAATACACATATCAAGCACCTACTCATAATTCACAAACACAAAGCTATATGTATGCACATCCATGTAAATATATTATGCATATATCAACACATAAAATATACACAGATATGTCACTTTAAATTGTAGAACCTTTTAATTATACTTCCATAATCTATTACTTTCACCTTTTCACCCATGTTATTAAATGAGTTTTAAATGTTTTATGATACATGATCTTGATGGGTATTGGTGTTATGATGTCTATATGCTAATGTGTTATAGGTTTTGTAAGTTTTTCCCCCATATAAATGCTTAAATACTAGGCTATTTATAGTTATTTTCCAAAGTAGGATTAATTAGACAAAAATGACTATATAACATATCCTGATCAAAAAAAGAAATTTGAATTGCATTATTTCTGGGACATTTTTGATATATTCAGAAATACATAATATTCTTTATGTATTTCTGAGAGAATGATGACATAATATTCTTTATGATAAACATTTCCAACTTTATATTTGTATGATCTTAAAAGTTAATATTTCTCAAATTACTTCTTTTTTTTTTTGCTTTTAACATGACTTGAGTGTGCCCTAAATGTTGTTTGTTTTCCGGCTTTTCCTGGTTAGGGGTCACCACAGCAGAATTCTGGTCCGCTAATGATTGGCAGTTTTTTTTATGGTGTCGAGTTGCCAGCCCGATGCCCAACCTTCAACAAAGGCATGTCCATTCAACGCATGTCTTTCGAATACCCACTTGAACGAGTGGAGGATATGCAGGCTCCAGTGTGCTCTAAATAGTTATAATTAATACTATTGTCTTTAATTTAGAAGCAGTAGCAACTGTTTAGCTTGACGACATTGGGATGGGTTGGTTGGTACGTGATTTCTCTGATTATATCATAAAATCAGGGCATGTTCATTCCGTGATGGGAGGTTTGGATGCAAGTTTGAAAATTTGCTTTTGTTTTTTTTTCTTTGTATCTGTCCATTACAACAATTATTAGTATGTGGTTATTATATTTTAAGCTACGTCATCTTAAATCAGTGCATTTACATGTTGTTATGTATGTCAACATATAACTGTCTCTCATTACAGCTCAAATGGCTTAGTGATAAATCGGTGTGGCTATGGTGTGTAAAGTACTGTGTTCAAGACTTGCAAGGGCTGATTATTTAAAGCTCCTCATTAGCACTCTTCAAGAAAAATCTTGATGATTGGATGAGAGATAGGAAAATTCACTGTGGGGATCACTTCTGTGGCTCTACTCAACAGGGACACAGGAAAATAATTTTCTTGGGTGGTGAAAGCCAGGGTACCATTTGGCTAGGTTTATATAAGCACTAGGCCAATAGCCTAGTACCTACCTATGAACCTATTACGCATCAGTTGGCTTAATAATCAATTAAAGAGGAGCAGCTTAAGCAAATATTTATTTTTTTATCTGAAGATGTAGATAGATTTATGTTAAAAGATTATTCAACTCTTGTGAGCTCTCATTTTAAATCAAAAAGGAGAGGCACTCAGTCTTTGGAGAAATTTATTATCTATTCCTAAAATATTAAACATTTGTTCAGATAAAAATGGCATGTTGGCTTTAGCAGTAGTAGAAACTGACAAAAAAATCTGTGAATTCTTACTGGATACCTGGAATTGGAGCCAAAGTTGCTAATCAATATTTGGATATTATATCCTTATATACAAAAAGTGAATTAATTATTGCAGAATAATTTAACTGTATTCTTTCTGGCAAAGACAACTACTAATAAGCTTCCTAAGCTATACTTAGTAGATAAACACTTTAATCATTTTATTAATTCTCAACATTTGAGAGATACCTATGATATTAAATCAACTAATTCTCTTAACTTTACACTCTTATAGAATTGGCATCCAGACAAACATTGAAAACGTTTTTAGTTCTAGTAGTTTATTTACTAAAATTGAAGATGTACTGATAACTTCATTTCCTTTTTCTAACCACATTGCTATTACTTTTACATTAACGTTAAAGCCAAGTAATTCAATTTACTATCAGAGAATCACCTCTTATATAGTAAAATTAAAAATAAACTTTAAGGAATGGTGTCTAAAAGAAATAGATCTATATATTGAAATTAATAATAATGGAGGTTTCATAAGTAATTATCTGGAATTCCTTAAAAGCTTATCTATATGGAAGAATTAAAAATTGGTACAAATGTAAAAAAGAAAAACAGAGTGGGATAAGGAGATGTCTTTGAGTCTAATACAGATAAATTGAAATCCAATTCAAAACCTTATGACAAATTGGAAAATGCTGATTTGAAAATATTAAATTAGAAATATCTTGATGTACTTCACCTTATAATATCAATAAACCTGGAAAAATAAAAATTACAAACTTGCTCAATAAACCCCAAAAACTTACACAGGTTGGTTATTAGATCCAAGAAAGAAAAACACACTAATCATATTAAAGAAATAATTTCCCAATAAGGTGATAAAAATAAAAATGTGTCTAATTTAACAGACGTACTAGAATACTTTAGGAAATATTATGAAGAAATTAATAACAAATAGACAGATTTAAAAATTAACAACATAACCATTGACTTTTTGAAAGAGAATATAATGTTTAAAATAACTAAAGAACAAAATTGATAAGTTATTCTCTTTTAAGGAGTTAAAGGATGAAATTAATAGTCTTAACCCAAATAAATTCCTTGGTCTTGATGGTATAATCCCAAAATTATATAAATTATTCCCAGAGAAATTTTTAAATATCCTATTAAAAGTTTTTGAACAAGTAAAGCATATGTCAACCACCCCATTCTCATGGAAATATTCTGATACCTCCTGTCTTGAAACCAAATTAAGATTCTAACGTATGTTCTTCTTTCAGTCCTATTTAATTATTAAATGTTGATTATAAAATATTTATGTCTATTCTTGCAAAAAGATTGAACCTTATTATGCCAGGATTAATAAATAATGATCAAAGTGGTTTTATACTACATAGAAAAGGTTCAGGATAACATTATTAGGTAAATACTTTAATGACTCTGACTAATAAAATAAAAAAAACTAAGTATAATATGCCTAGATATAAATAAGGCTATTGATTCTATTAGTTGGAATTATTTGTTCAAAGCACCTAAACAATATGAATTTTCCCTAGATTTTCTAAACCTTATAACTAATCTATATAGCAACTCATTCTCTTTTAATTGGCTTTTTTCTTTCTAGCTCTTACAAAATATTAAAACGTACAAAATAGGAATGTCCCTTATCACTTCCATTATTTGCTCTAGCAATTAAACTTTCACAAACTTTAAATTCAGGGATTCTCGATAGATTAAACTTATTCATGTAAAATTCAATTATTTGCAAATGACATTTTAATAACAAGTGGTGATGTTGAAGCTTCAATAGAAAATTTAACTAAGTCTATTTATTACTTTGAAACAAAGTGTCAGGTTTAATGTTTAACTCTGATAAAACAAACTATTTATTAATAAAAATGTTAATTATTTAAGAAACTATAAGAATTTCATTTGGGACAAATCACAAATTAATTATCTTGGAATTACAATTAAATCTAATGTAAAACACTCAATAGCAGTAATTTATAGTAATTTAATAGATACTGTTACTAAAATATTAATTGGAACAATTTTTTTTTACAATGGAAGATAAACATACTTTAATACAAATGACAATTCTACCAAAAATACTTTTCTATCTACAATCACTATTCTCCCTCCTAAAACAAAATCTTTAAAAATTTAAATTCTATAATTCTTAATTTTCTCTGGTTCCCAAATAAGCCAAGAATATCCTTTGACTGGGGATGTTAAAAGTTGACAAGAAGGTCATTTAAGTTTTCCAAATGTTGAATTATATGCTAAATCCATAATTCACAATTTAGTATCTCTATGGTTAAATTCTTCTTACTAACCCATTTGGAAATCTGGAAATCCATTCATGAAAAATTAATAAATAATAACAGCTATGTTGTAGATTCTTTCTGTAAATATGGAATTAAATTTTACTGGATCTTGGAAGCCTTGGGTTTAAATGAAAAGAAAAAGTAATATTCATCTCCCTTCACATACTGTAGGTTATTTTTATTTATTATTTTATTTTTATTTTATTTTACATTTGTTGACCGGGCTAGTCTAACTGGATATATGTCCATTTTCAGCAGAGGCCTGGGGAGAAAAGCTCCAAGGAAAAAAATCACAATTTAATAGAGAATAACATCAAAACAGTTTTATGCAGCAATGATTGTACCATAAAAGCAGTATAATTTTAGCATAACATGTTAGCTAAAGAAATTCTTAAAAGAATATAAAAAAATAGAAGAAATAAAAGTTTTTTTTTTTTTTTTCAATTCTAACCTACTCAAGTTGGTTAAAGTATACTGCATTTACATTTACAGTTTACATTTGTTGACTGGGCTAGTCTAACTGGATGCAAGTCCATTTCCAGTAGAGGCCCGGGGATAAAAGTTCCATGGATATAGATGCTAAAAGAATAGAAGTTGTACAGTGTTGTCAAAGAAATCAAAGAAAATATAAGATAATACAAATGTTTTAACTAATAGTGTATAATAGTAATCCAGTTCTTTAAGGTACAGAGATAACTTTTACTTATATACATAAAATTTGTGTACTATAGGATATATTGTTAATTTGTAATAGGTAGTAGATGAAGGAAGGGTGAGAAGAGTAAGTGGGGGGGGCAGAATTAGTCAGGGTTAGTACAGGAGCATAGCCAGTGATTATTGAGATATGGTTTTAGTTGTTTTTTAAAAAGAAAAAGAGAGGTCTGAGCTATGATATCAGAAGGAAGTTGATTCCATAGTTTTCCTACAGAGTTGAAGAATAAGGAGTCACCTGCTGAGTTGTTGGATTTAGTAGTATTAATCAGCAGTTTGTTTGAGGAATGTAGATTTTTGAGATTGTTATAAGGTGTGATGAGGCTAGAGAGTATAGGAGTGTTGCTAGGTTGATACAGGGTCTTATGAGCTACTGTGAGCTGGTGAAATTGAAGCTGGTTAAAGAATTCTAGCCAGTTTAATTGTTTAAGATTAAGGCAGTGATGTGTTCTGAAAGGAGAGCCTGTAGCAAATCTAGCAATATTATTATAGAAAGTTGTTAGTTTCTTTAGGTTGTTTATTAAGATATTAGTATAAATGGGAGCGGCGTAGCGCAGAGTGGATAAAAGGTGAGTTCTAGCTATAGCAGACCTAGCTACTATAGTAAGAAAGGGTTTGATTCTGTAAAGGGATTCCAGTTTATTAATTAATTTTACTGTAGTGTTTATGTGTATATCAAAGTTTAGATTGTTGTCAATTGTTATTCCTAGCAGTTTAGTAGTAGGGTCAGGTGAGATAAGGGTACCATTATTAGAAGTGAGGTTGAAATGTAAAGAGATGAACTTTTTGGTTGGGCTGAAAAGTAGCAATTTAGTTTTTGGGGGATTTAGAAGGAGGCAGCGGTGGGAGAACCATTGTTCTACAGTGTTGAAGGCTTTTTGGGTAAGGGACTGAAGTTCAGTTGGTGAGGCAGCTGAGCAAATTAAGGTAGAGTCATCTACATACTGAATGCAGTTGGAGTATGGAATAGCAGATTGCAGGTCATTAATGAAGATAGAAAATAAGAGTGGGCCTAAAATAGAGCCTTGTGGGACACCGAGGGAGATTGGGAGGTGATTAGATAGTTCATTGTGCCAGAGTACAGCCTGCTGACGGTTATTAAGGTAGGATGTAAACCAGTTCAAAGATAGAGAATCAAGTGAAAGAGGCTTAAGTGTATGCAGGAGAAGTTGGTGGTTAACCATGTCAAAAGCTTTGGATAGGTCAATGAAGACAGCTGATGAAAGACTGTTGTTGTTACGGTTGTTATTGATGTAGTTTGAGAATGATAGCAGGGCAGTGGTGGTACTGTGGAAAGGTCTGAAGCCATGTTGGCAGTTAAGCAAGTAGGTTATTTTGGAGGAGGTGGTTGAAAATGTGTTTGTGGATGCATTTCTCCATAATTTTGGCTATAGGGGGTAATAAAGCTATGGGACGATAGTTGGAGAAGTCGTTGGAGTTTCCCCCTTTGTGTAGTGGGATGATATGAGAGATTTTCCAGATTAATGGGACATCTCTTTATTGGGAAATATATGCATGGAGATTACTTCACAGAGCTTTTGTAACTCCACATAAAGTGGCTTTAATATAGAACTATGGGAGAATTAATTGTTGGAGGTGTAATGAAGTATCTAACAGACTGGTTTCATAGGATACTGGATTGTGAAATAGTGACTCCTTTTTGGGTTGAATTTAGAATTTTTACCCAAGCTTTGTGAACAGATAACTGTATCATTTCTAACTCCTTGATCTTATTTAATGCTCTAGTTCCAGACTCCTTTCCTAGGGTACAGGTGCCTCTCCTTTGGTCCATTTTACCTATAGCAAGAAAATAGTCACAAATAATTTGAAATGTAAATCTACTCTTTCTTTCACTGAATTCATTAATTTAGCAAAAATATCTGTAAAAAAATTGTCAACTGGCAAAATGATAACAATGACTATTACTAACCAGTATAGATTTTGGTCAAACTCAAGCGATTTGATAAATTTTAATGATGTAGTTTTCTAGGTTTGATTTTTTTTTGTGGGCACATATTATATATTATGTTTTTGCTCTATTTATCTTTAAATAATTTTGTACAATCTTGGTTTTAAAATTAATATAAAGTTGTTTAAAAAATAAACAAAATAAATGGTGTGTGTGTGTGTGTGTGTGTGTGTGTGTGTGTGTGTGTGTGTGTGTGTGTGTGTGTGTGTGTGTGTGTGAGACAAAGTCTGACACTGTATTCCTAGATTTAATTAAAGCACTTTTTCTGGTTAATTAAATGTCTGTAAAATGTTAGCATTACTATTATTCTTAGGTGAGGGACATGACAAGCTTGACAGTGCTTTGAGTGAAAGGAATAGTTAGGTACCATCACATGATGTGCAAGCAGCGCAGGCTTTTAGATGACTTTTACACACTATTTTGTAGTCACTGGGACTTAGGTTATTTATTTATACTGGTGAGTAAATACCTGGCAATTTGTGACTTATGTTGGGTTTATTTTATTTAAGTGTAAGAGGTTTTCTTTAGTTAATCTTAGTTGCCAGTTCTTTAAATTATACTTTATAAATGAGGTTAGGGCTGGAGATGAGCTGTACAGAAGTTTATCAGTGAAAGAAAGGTGAATTGTATTTTATATACTCTTTAAATTATAGTCTGTACTACAACTCTGCAACATGATACCAAACTATTTCCAAGATTAAACTGTGTTGATGTGTCCACTTAATTCATACAATGATGTTGTACTCTTTAGCTTATTAGATCCTTGTGCAGACTTGATAACTCTAAACTGAAAGAAAGCTAAACTACGAATCATGTTATTTTGCAGTATCAAATTTGTGAGGCCATTTGGCACAGTGTACCAAGAAATCTTATTAGATCACTTTACCCCCTTCTGTAGCACCTCATGTGTTGTAAGTCACTGGTTTTCCTCTTATCTTCCTGACATATTCAATGAGTTTGTCAGGAGTTAGCATTACCTCTCCATGTCCTCCGACTTGTGGGGTGCCACAGGGTTTAATCTTAGATCCATTACTGGTTATCATATATATGGTCCTGCTGGAATATGTTATTTAAAGTAGAGGTCTAAACTACCACTTCTAACCTGATAATATGTAGCTTTGCCTCTCTTCTTCTTTCTTCATGTGTCTAAAGCAAATCTAAATTAAATTATCTCAGACTTGGACAACATCCTCAAATGGATAATTGTTAATTGTCACAGGTGCATTACTACCAAAAATTACTGCTATAGCCATCAATGCATCTATGCATAAGACTTTGGCCCCAATTTTAATGATACTTATAGTGACAGGTTACAATTAGTTTCTAAAGTGCATTATCTTTGTGTGGTGTTTGATGAATAGTTTATCTTTATGGACCAGGTTTCAGCCATCCTCAAATCATCTTTTTACCATCTGAAGAATGTTACAATAATAAAGTATCTTATTCCACCTGATTTTGTCCAGTTAGGTATGCTTTGGTTTCATCGTGCTTGGATCACTACAATGCCCTTTACCTAGGATTACCATAAAATGGACATAAATGGTACAGAACTCTGCTGTCCATTTACTAAGTAGGGTGCTTAATACCATCCCATTATAAAGGTGCTGGAGAGACTGCACTGCATACCCATTTGGTCTTGTATTGTATACAGAATGCTTGTTTTGGTTTATCTGTCCTTCCACAGCATTGGCTCTCTTTATCTTAAGAAACTTCTCTGCTTGTAACTGTCAGTGACTGCCATGCATTCCTTTTATCATACCTTGTTTGATGTTCCCAAAGACCACCTTGATATCTCAGGGTCTTATTTCTTTGTATAACAGGAGCCATGTTTGCAGACTCTCTTATCTGTCTGATTAGGTCAGTCATGATGCTTAACTGTTTCAAGAGCTTACTCAAAGTTTATCTATATGCCTTGGCATATGTGACATAATTTATTTCTTTTTATTGATTTTTATTAGTTTATTTTGCACCGTTTTTGCAAAAGTGCTTCAGTTTAAGCAATTTTACAAATTTGAACTTGAACTTATTGAAAGTGTATTTTAAGTCTGATATAAGACTTCTGTGTATTTATGATGGCTAGCTTGTATAGCATAGAATTTGCATAGGCAATGATGAAGAATGGTTTGCATCTTATGTGATTCTGTTTGTTTCTAAACAGCATAACTGCTGTATTTTTAGAGATTTACAGACAGGAGATCGGTAGAGAATCTTTGACAGTGAAAGAGAAAGTTATTTTGAAAATGGTTTTGGATTATGGAAGAGTTGCTTCCCAATCTGTAAGACTACATTTTGTGCATATAGGATGATGTTTCTGGGTGGGATTTTGGAAGCAACATCATTTATTAAAAAAAAAAACATGGAATACAATTGACCCCATTGAATAGACCCTTGGAAAATTCCAGAAGTAAATGTTCCATCCTTAGTAACTGAATTGACAGAAAGAGCACTAAACGTTCTACTGGCAAAGCAGCTTTGCAACCAAGTTGCACCTCTTTGACCAAAGCCAAGTGGATTCAATTTTGTTAAAAGAAGCTGGTGGTCAGCATTTCTGGAAAGCTCTGGCTATATTAATAAAAATAGATCCAGTAGCCACTGTATTTTCCACAGATGACTACATTTTGTCTATAACAATATAAATAAACAGTTAAGGTACAAGGTTCACATCTGAAACAGTGTTAAGAAGGTTAGGCAAGGCTATTTTAGGTGTTTTAGAAGCTGGGTATAGATTATCTTTTAAACATTTTAGTTATGCTGCACTTAACTGAGATTTGTCTAAAATCTTGGGATTCTGAGGGGTGGTTATTTTACAGATGGGGATAATTAGTATTTAAACTGTTAAGTATCCAACACTGGAGATAGAGATAGATAGATACTAAATATGTGGAGAGAGGTATGGCCACAGTTTGGGTTGCCATGCTAAGGGGGATTATGGTTTACTTTCAGTTAAAGTTTTGTGAAAGTTTTGGATTTTTATTTTAAATTACAATAAGGGAATGGATGGTTGTGCTTTATTAGTATTATACATATAGGGTCTATATTATAAACACAAAAGCTCAAAATAGCGAATCCAAGTACATCAACACATAAAGGTCGATGTACAAAAAGAGCGAAATATGTAATGGGTGCAAATGAAAATGCCAAAAGTATTTGCTTGGCCAGCAGAGCGATCACGGGAGCAAAGGAATATATCCTTTTCCCCACTGCAGTGGAGTCTTGGAGTTGGTATATTTAAGTAGGGGGTGTGTGGGGGCACAGCCCCCCACATGGGGGTGTAATAGAGACCCCATAAATAGATATGCATCACAATTGTCAGATTATTTACCATTTGAGATTAAATTAGATAGATTATTAATATTTTAAATGACAATAAGGAAATGGCTGGTTGTGCTTTATTAGTAATATACATATAGGATCTATATTACAAACACAAAAGCTCAAAATAGCAAATCCAAATACATCAACATATAAAGGTTGATGTACAAAAAGGGTGAAATATGTAATCAGTGAAAATGAAAACGCCAAAAGTATTTGCTTGGCCAGCAGGATGATCATGGGGGTGAAATAATATATCCTTTTCCCCACTGTAGTGGAGTCTTGGAGTTGGTATATTTAAGAAGGGTGTGTGTGGGGGCACAGCCCCCCACATGGGGGTGTGCAGGGAGGTTGCCCCCCTGCAAAAGTGTGCTAATTTAATTTTATTTAGTTAGTTTGAGCTTACCTGCATGGTGCTGTTGGTTGACGAAATACGTTGGTCATTTTTATTTTCGGTGATGGCATATTTTGCTCTTTTTGTACATCGACCTTTATGTGTCGATGCAGATGTATTCAGGGTTTACAGCTTTTGTGTTTATAATACAGACCCTACACATAGGTTCATAGGTAGGTACTAGGCTAACTGCCCGAGGGCATTTATAAGCCTAGCCAGAGTGTGTTAGCTTTCGCTGCCCCATTGATTAATTAACTGATGCTCTGTCAAGCAGAGCCAATGAAGTGATCCCAGGGGTGTATTTTCTGTTACCCATCCAGTCATCAAGGTTTCTCTTGAAGAGTGTTAGTGAGGGGCTCTTGTCTAATGTAGTTTGGAATTTTGTTCCAAAGCATGGGGAATTCTCTATGACAGGAATCTATCCCTCCAGCATGTTTTATTTATTGTTGTGGCGAGGTTTAGCTCACTAGAGCATGTGGCTTGCAATGACTTTGGATTTCTTTAGGTGGAGTACATTCATCAATTCTGAGTTGGACATGGCTTTGTAAGTCAGGCAGAGATCATCTCTGAGTAAGCAATATGCCACTGAGTACAGCCAGAGTTTTTTTCAGTCGGGCTGCATAGGACATGTGTTTGAGGCTAGTAATCCTATTGGTGAGGTACTTTTGTGGTCTTTCCAGCTGTTGGAAGTGTCTTCTGAGGTACATCCCAAATGGGGCATTGTACTATATGATGGGTCTGATGAGTGATGAGTAGAGGGGCACTATACCCTCTATTTCTAGATGCAAACTCTTTAGTAATTAGATGGGCCACATAGAAGGATTTCCTAACTACTTTGGCAATATGATTGTCAAAGGAGAGATTACTATCTGCCTGGGTCCCAGCTCTCTTATTACCTCTTCTGTATTAAGGAGGCTGCCACCTATGTGGTAATTCGTGGGTGTTTTGTTTTTTCTCAAATGGGATAATTATGCATTTTGTGGCATTTAGCTTGAGGCCATGACTTTGACACCAGGTGTCTTTCTCAGTAAGGCCTTTTTGAAGGATGTCCGTGTCAGCCGGACAGTCAATTATGGCTCCCAGTTTGCAGTCCTCAGTGAACTTGGTTAGCCATAGTCCTCCTGTGTTTGCCTGTACTTCGGAGAAGTATATGCCGAACAATAGGGGTCCTAGGACCAAGCCTTGTGGGACACCACTTGTGACTGGTTTAGAGTCGGACCGGGAGCCCACGATTCTTACTGTGTGAGTTCTGTCTGTAAGCCAGTTGGCAACCCATCTCATGACATAGGGGTTTATGTTCAGGCTGGTGAGTTTTTCTGTAATACCAGAGTGGGGAATGGTCTCGAAAGCCTTGGCGAGGTCAAGGAAGGCTGTGTGAACCACCTTTCCCTCAACTATGGCCTTGGTGACTGTCTCGAAGAAGTCAGCCGGTTTAGTATGCATGATCTGTCCTTAACAAAGTTGAACTGAGTCAGGTCAAGTGTTTGGAAGTTTCCAATGTCTTTGTTAATGAATTCCATGATGATACGCTCCATAGCCTTGCAGACCAGGCTAGTCAGGCTTATGGGGCGATAGTTACCAGGGTCAGTTGTGGCCCCTCCTTTGTGGAGTGGAATAATCATTACTGTGCATCATTCTGTGGGCACATAGCCTGTGGACAGGCTGAGGATGAACAGCGTTCTTAGGTGGGGGGTTAGTTCGTTCTGTAGTTCGTGCAAGATGCAGCCTGGGACACCATCTGGCCCCACTGATGCTGTGTTTTTGGCTTTTGAAAGGGCAGTTTTCACCTGTGCGTCTGTGATTTCTGGGATGCTATACTTTTCGAGTTTTGTCATGGGCCCTTTTGGGGGTGAGAGGGGGTGGAGTTTGCACTGAATCCATCTGCCAGGATGTTGACAATATCAGTAGGTTTAGTATATTTTGCGCTATTTTGCCCTAGTTCAGTGCATATCTGCGAGTTGCCACTTAGATTCTTAACATAGCTAAAGAAGGCTTTGTGGTTATCTTTTGAATCCTTGGCTATTTTTCTTTCGTAGTTAGCCTTGGATGATTTTATGAAGGATCTTAGTTTCTTACTGATACTGATCAGGGTTATCCTTCTTTCTTGGGATTTGCTTTTTTTCTGAACTAGTTTCCTCCTTCTATTGTATAACCTGTTTATGGCAGGGGTCCACCGGACTGGTTTCCTTCTCTTAGAGCAGTGAGTCTTGGTTTTACTAGGGATCCATGCATCCTTATAGGTGCTCATAGAGTAAACCAGGGAAAGGAAGCCAACAAACTACTGAAACACGAAAACCACGTCAGCAGCACCAAGACCCACCACAAGAAGTATCAGGAATCCAAAAATATAAAATAAAAATTTATTGAAGAGCTTTTCATTGCTTGTAATGTAGCAACTTCTTCAGAAAAGATACACAGTTTCAAACAGTAGTTTATAAGTAATTGAGACATGTCATATGATGACCACACCTCCAGTAAGTCAAGTTCTTAAAGAAACATTTGCTAAAAAACTACGTGTTCATAAAACCTATATACAAAAGCTGCCAAATTTGTCAAATTAAAAGTGTCATCAAAACTATTATAAATAGTTATACAGAAGGCATTAAACTGTTAAACTCAAACAATAACAAAGTTAGACTAAGCTTCAAAATTACAGAATAATCAACCGGGTATATCTCTGTAAAATATTGTAGAGCTGAAATAAATAGAATCATATTCAAACAAAATAGCAATTACCTTCTCAAACTTCTTAGTTTCAGAATACAGGCAATGTTACAAGCATCATTTAAACCTGGTACAACAAATGCATTCAAACGGATTTGCCATTCCAGCTCATGTTCCTCTAAAAGTAAGTTCAGTGGGCCACCTCACAAATTAGCTTGAACTTCATCTATAGCTTTAAAGGTAAATTTGTGGCCCACATTATTTGCTATATGTCTTGCTAGTGGGTTGTCAATTTTATTGACTGAGATAGCATAGGTGTATTCATAAACCCTGTCCTGCAGTCTGCTTTCAGTCTTCCCCACGTAGAATGCGGGACAGCAGACACATCTTGCTATATAGACTACTAGTCTAGAATTACAGTTGAGTTTAAATTTAATCTCATACTTGTTGTCACCTATACAAAATGTGTTTGCCCACTTCCATGAATCTACACATCCTACAAGATTCACACAAATTCATTCCGGCATACCTATGTGTTTTAAGTTGTTGCCCGCCACATTCAAGTTTTTAAGGTTGTGGCCTCTACGAAATACAATATTTGGAACTGGACCTAGTTTACTAAAAAGTGAAATATCACTTAAGATAAACTGCCAGTTTTTACATAAAATACGTTTGACTTAGCCACTATCATTACTGAAGGTAGTAATAAATCCACCTTTGAAGTTAGGGGCTAAAGTTTGTGATGGAATTTGTGTTGGGACAAATACACTGTTTTGACAATCTACCATATGAGGAACAAGTGTGTCCTGTTCTAAACTGTTTAGCTCAAGGATGGGAGAGACAATTCCAAGTCTTCTTTTATCAGAAACTTCACTGACTAAAGTTCCAATAAGGTCGCTAGGATACCCACGCTTTTCAAACATCTTCCTAAGTAAATCACACTCTTGATGGAAATCGAGCTCAAGTGTGGTCATTGTAGCTGCCCTTATCAATTGGTCTTTTATAATGGACCGCTTCTGGTGGAACGGGTGGCAGCTAGAAAAGTGTAGGAATGAGTTACAGTACATGGGTTTTCTAAAAATCTGTGATACATACCCCCTGTTGACTTTATCTTTTGAAAGTTTCACATCTAAATAGTCAATCATGGCTGTGTGAACTGTTGATGTAATTACAAGGAAATCAGTTGTGGAATTCAAAAATGAAATAAATAGCTTAGCCTGAATGCCATCTCCATTGAATAACACAAAGATGTCATCCAAGAAATGGGTGTAGTAAACGAGGTTCGCCCTGAAGTGCTCAGCTTTGAAAACAAAAGTTCTTTCCCAGTACACCATCACCAAGTTGGCAAAGCTGGCATCTCAGGGTGACCCCATAGCGACCCCTCGTTTCTGTAGATAAAAATCCTTATTGAATAAGAAGTAATTATTAGTGAGAATGATGTCTAATAAAGACTCCACTAAAGTAATTTTGTGTGAAGGAGCTTTCTTAGATTTAAGCAAAAGACTCACCCATTCTATGCCCTCTAAGTGTGGAATAGATGTATACAAGTCCTTAAAATTGATAGTCAAGAAATTGTGATTGGGGTTAAATTCCAAGTTGTTAATGTTCTCTAGGAAGGTCCATGAGTCTTTGCATACTTGGGGTTCTGACACCAAGTATTTTTTCAAAATATTGTCCACTACCTTGGCACAAGGGTAAGTTAATGAACCCCTCCCATCTATTAATGGTCTCATGGGGGGGGGGGGTTCCACATCCTTGTGGATTTTTGGTATCCCAAACATAATTGGGATTTTTGGCCAAGGAAGGGAGATGAAATTAAACGTACCAATGTCAATGATGGCATCAATGAAGAAGTCATTGAAATAGCCTCTTATCCGTTTATATGCAGTGTTGACCTCACTCAAGGATGCTTTAGAGTAAGCCTCTGTGTCTAACAGATGCCTCATTCTCACTGTGTAGTCGTGTTAGTCAAAGACAACTAATCTCCCACCTTTATCTGGTTTAACCATCCTGACATTAGCGTTCCTCATGGATTGCAGTAGTACACTTTCCTTTTGACTCACATTACTTAGTCTTTTTGATGGACAAGAATGAGGATTCAAAAGGAATCGAGAATCCAATTCACATACTTGTTCAAACATCTTCAGTGCAGGGTGTAGTGGGGGATTTCTGCATCTTGGGCAGTGTTATCCTTTAGCATGGGGGGCTGTGAATCTTACTGCCTCTGTCTTAAGTATGGTGAAATTTGCTTTAGAAAAGTTTTTTACTGTGGTTTCCTTAGTTGGGGGTGGTGGTGGGGTGTGGACATCCAAAGTTATTAGTTTATGGTTTGATCTAACCAGTGATGGGTTGACCTCTGGTGTGGAACACCTGTCGTCCATGTTGGTGATGTCCAGGTCAAATGTTTTCACCTCTAGTAGGTGAGTTTACCAGCTGATCCAGGGTGTTTGAGTTGATGAATTCCAGGAAGCGCTGGGCCTGGAAGTTTGTACTCAAGTAGTTTTCCCAGTTAATGGTAGAGTAATTGAAATTGCCTAATATTAGGGTGTTCAATAAGACTTTCATATTTTCCAGTGTCTCCAGAAAGGTGGAGTGGTGGTCCTGGGTTATGGAGGGCGATCTGTAGCAGGCCACAATTTGCATTGCAGATTTGCCTGATGTTGCACATGAATGATCTCAGAGGTATCATGCTGCGCCACTAACCTGGAGGTGTAGGTATCCTTGATGAATATGGATACACCCCCTCCTTTTGTGTTTCGGTCTGTGTTCTGTGCCTGAAATGTGTGGTATGAGTTGTAGCTCGGTAGTGCTGGGGTGCTTTCTGGAGCCTTGAACCAGGTTTCTGTCACTGCGCAGATATCGATGTTCTCCATACTGAGGAGAGCTTCGAGTGCGTGCATTTTGAGGTTTAGACTTCTGGTGTTTAGCAGCATTACCCTTAGTTTCTTGTTTTTTGTGTTTTCTATGGAGGTGGGTTTGTCTTTTGAGCCTTGCCTAAAAAGGCACTATGGGGGTTGCAAGAGCCTTTGCCAGTATCTGAAAGCCCAGGGCTGACAGGTGCAAGCCATCCCTAGTGAAGCAACATGGCTTGTCAAGCATGTCATCCCAGGCTGACAGGTACTGGATCCCCTTTGAATGACACCAAAATTTTAGCCAATTGTTAAAATTGATCATTTTGTCTTTATACTGTGGCATCATTCTAGGTGAGGGTAAGATGCTGCTCAAGGTCAGGGTCATACCGGCCTGGGCTACATGATAGGAGAGCTCCTCTATGTTTCTTTTCATGTAGTTGAGGGAGGTACATCTCAGGTCATTCACACTAGCATGTACTATGACAGTCATATTTGTACTTGCTTTGGAGTGACCTGAGTGCTTGCGTTATGTGGGGGATCCTAGCGCCAGACAGGCAGCTCACTGTGACCTTCTTGTTCAGCCTAGTGAGTGGGATATCAGTGTGTCTGACTATATTATTCAGCCTTAAAGGCTGTGACTGTTTGGCACACTGACTTTGTGAGCTATGTGTTGCACATGTTTCGCTGTGGGGTAGCGTTTGCTTGGAAGTCTACTTTGGAGGTCTCTGCTGCTTAGATAGATTTTTAATTAGAGCCTCTGAGTATGTTTTTGTGTGTTTATGTGTTTGGTTTGCTGTTGTGGTAGGACTATGTGAGACTGGATTAGTGTTGTGTGTGAGGTTATCTTCTCCTCCTGACTGGTTACACCAGTTCTGAGGTGAGAGAGCTCAGCCTCCAGTTTGGCTATATGGTTGCATCTCTCACATATGTTTGAACCTGTTTGGAGGATGAGAGGGTTGTCCGTGTACATGAGGCAGTTGTAACATTGCCTCAAGATTCCCAGATTCACTAGTTGGACTGGAGAGGAAACCATTAACTGACCTTTGGACATGCTAGAGTAGTAAAGGGAACTCTTTTATCACTTAATTACAAAGGACCAATAGGGGACAAGCTACCTGTGGAGAGTATATGAGGCTGTAGTGCTTTTAGTTTATTAGTGCAAGATTTTAAGATTGCTTATTTGGGCAAGTGCAGGGTCTTAGATTGAGAATAGGGTGTTTAATTTGAGAGATACAGCAGTTCTAAGGGAAAAAGTGAAGAGCAGACTTTGTGGAGCCGGGAATAGTTTAAACCTGATTAAGCGATGCTGCGCTATGCGCAAAGCCGCGCTAAAGCGAATTTTTATGCAGGGAACTTCAAAGAGCTAGAAATCGCCCAAAACAGCCAATTACTACAAGATTCTTGTGCTGAGGTCACTCCTTCAGGGACAGATAGGATGCTCAAGGCTCCCCACTCCCACTGGTGAGTAAAGAAATGTACTTCTATCCAAGTAAGGAAATGGGCAACACAGGAACTATCCAAGAGTCCAGAATACAGCAAAGCCTGTATAGGGGACTATTTTAGTTAAGGAAAGGCGGGAAACAAGGATATTGTTTTTTTTTTTCAAGAAAACAGCAGGAAAATTACAGTATATTCAACGCACAGGCTAGCGCACTTGAGTGGGCAGCCTCAACAGTTAAGTACAACAAACAAACTTTTAAATTAAGTGCAGGTAAAGAAAAAATGCAAAAACAAACTTATAACAGTTAAATCTGCAGTGTAAACTCGCTTTTCGGTGAGAAAGGAAGGTCTCACAGGTAGAAACAGAAAAAATATACTTATATCTTGAAAGCAGTCACTCTTTTCGTTTCTCTGCTGCTAGCACCACTCTGCAGGACCACGAGGAGCTGTTGCTGAGTAGTATAAGCGAAAAAAATGCTCCGAAGTGGATTTTTATGCAGGGAACTTCAAAGAGCTAGAAATGGCCCAAAACGGCCAATTACTACAAGATTCTTGTGCTGAGGTCACTCCTTCAGGGACATATAGGCTGCTCAAGGCTCCCCACTCTAACTGGTGAGCAAAGAAACTTCCTTCTATCCAAGTAAGGAAATGGGCAACACAGGAACTATCCAAGAGTCCAGAATACAGCAAAGCCTGTATAGGGGACTATTCTAGTTAAGGAAAGGTGGGAAACAAGGACATTTTTTTTGTTTGTTTTTTTTTTTCAAGAAAACAGCAGGAAAATTACAGTATATTGAATGCACAGGCTAGCGCACTTGATTGAATATAGATTTATTAAATAAGATAAATTAAAAGTATATAACAATTTTTCCCTTTGGTTAATAAAACACACTTTAGAATGAAATAAATTTCAATCCTTGCACTATTCATATAAGAGATCAGTCCTAGAAACAGTTAATAAATATGTTTATAAAATCTCATTAATTTTAAAATGGAAATTCTTGTGATTTCCTATTGCAAACACCTCTAGATATGTGGGAACTTAGAACACTGTTGAAATGAATACATTATAAAGGAATGGGTTAGTACTGTGGTTTGACTGCTTTGAAAAAGGGAAAGCTAAGTAATTGAAAGATTATAAGTTGGATGAATCTATTAATCAACTTATACTATCCATTACAAAGAAATTAGATGAATTTGTAGACAATACGAATAAAAAGGCGCAAAACACTATTTTCCCATGATATGCATATATGGTTGCTATTGCTGACAGTAAATTAACTCACAAAGGAAATCTGTCAATATTAGACAAGTTAATTATAAAAAATAGTAATTCTGATGCAAAGTTGTGGAATTTTTTTAGATAGTGGATTAAGAAACTTAATGTATGATAAAAATAGAAGTGCACTACTTAAGTCAGTTAGTCTAACACCTTTTCAAGTCTACATTGGAATGCTTTTATGCAGAAATATATACATACAGTCTTTGTTACTCCTTATGAAATTTCCAAATTTAGTAAAGTGACTTCTTCAGTTCGATGGATATGCAGTAAGGATGCAAAAGGTGATTGGGCACATATGTTTATGACAGGTATTTTTTGAAAAGGATTCTGACCAAATAATTGTTCCTGAACTAGTTAAACAATACTAATGAATGTTCCACTTCAGTTACCTCTAAAATCTAAACAACAAAAATGTTTTGGAGTCTTCTTGGAGTAGCTAGGAAAAAGCATACCAATAAACTAAAAAACAAACTCAGTTTCTATATTCAAAAAATGTCTAAATTTAACAACAATGCTACATAAACTGGAAAAAATAAGTGATTACAATAAGGTCTGTAAATCATATTACGACCTCTAATCGCTGGGAGAATCTTGAAATGTTGCTATTCAAATACCAAGATATTTGATTTGCTATTGATAATGGAGTACTCTGATGGTTTACTCTATATTTCTGACACTGTTTAACAGGATGGGATACTGAATTTCTTCCTTTCCCTGTGTATATACTGTATATATGTTAAATCAACAAAAATTAAAAAAAGACAAAATACTTTCAGCTTTCCCGGAACAGAAGTACTCCCTTGCAACATGCATATCTTTAGCCAGCTCATTTGATGGGCTCCAGATTATACTTTTAGCCAACTCACTCACTGATGAGTTACAGTTTATAGAACTTTAGCCAGCTCACTCATTGGTGGGTTTACAGATTATACATCTTTAACCAGCACATTTGATGATGGTTTATAGATTATACAACTTTAGCCACTTCACTCAATGATGGGTTATACATTATACATCTTCAGCCAGCTCACCTCAATGATGGATTACACGATATACATATATAACCAGCTCACTCAATGATAGATTAAAGAATGTACATATTTAACCAGCACACTATGTAATAGATTATACATTTTAGCCAGCTTGCTTAATGATGCATTACAGAATAGACATATTTAACCAGTTCACTCAATGATGGGTTACAGAATATACATATTTAGTCAGCTCACTCGATGGGTTATAGAATATACAACTTTAACCAGCTCAGTCACTGATGGATTATAAATTATACATCTTTAGCCAGCTCACGCAATGACGGGTTATAGATTATACACCTTTTGGCAAATGAGTGAAAACTGAGTCACAGATTAAAGAGTGAAACACGTCTTCTTCCTTACTTTACCTTGAACACGCCATTTCAGTTTAAAACCATCTGAAAGAAAACCAATACAGATTTATGAACAAAAAACAATACATCTACTTTCTTCTGAAGAGGGTGACATAGTGGGAATAAAGCAAGTCCAAGGTCCCACAGAGATGCAGATAGACAAAGTGACTGTGAAGCATTGTTTGCAATACAGGCATTTTGTTCATAGTTTGGCTGGAAATCTGCAGAGAAGAAATCATAGACATTCACTCAGAATGAAAACACACTATAGTGACTGTATAGAATGCAAAAAATGTGTCTGGAATGCCTCCTGCAAAATGACAATCAGAAGTATTGAGAATGAAATCAATAAATGTGCCCAACAGATATCAGTAGGTGGATAAAGGATGTGTGATGGGGAAGAAAGAGGTAACTGGGAATATATTTTCTGGGAGTGTAATGAGTTGGCAGACTTTAAAGATTCCCTAAAGACTGCTCTGTCAGAGATAATGGGTGAGCAAACTGGTTTAACTAAGGAAATTATTTTTTGAGCTATGATACCGAATCAGAATTGCCTAAACATAATAAGGCTTTGCTGAGTCTAATTCTGGTGGCTGCCAAAAAAGCAATTACTATAAAATGGAACTCAAAGTCTAAACCAACTGTACTAGAAGCAATGAAGAAAGTAACGGAGATAAAACAACTGGAATTGGAATTTTTAGAAAAGGGTCGGAACAAATTACATAGGAAAAAAAATCAGAATTGTGAGATCAACATATGCAGAGGAGGAACACAATTTAAAATAAGGCAGGATTTGAATGAGCTATGTGATGATTGACAATGCCTGGATATATTATAAGGGGTGTTGCAGCTATAGTTGTGACAACATGGTTTGTAATGTATGCTTGCAACTGAAATTGTGTTGGTATGATTTATTTTCATTTATATGAACATAAGAGTGCCTATGTCATATGTAATAACTTAATAAAGATGTTTTTGATTTAAAAAAGTGTTTAGTGTCCAGCATTTCTTGACAGACTGTCTGAAGAAATTTTACCTGCAATAGTTCCTAGTATATTAGCACCAGAAATATACTCACAGATTCTTCCAAATACTTTAAACACAGAACTGAGTGTTAAGAAAGTCAGGAAGATAATGCAAGTAAGAATAATATTTATATGAAATGCATTTTAAATATGCTTCTACTGAATCAACAAACTGTTTTGGCTTTATGTTTGAAATGACAAAAATGAAGTATGGCGTAATACTGAAAGCAAATAAGTGGTTTATCATCAAACATCTATTTTTATGCAAATTGGGAAGGAGATGGACATTTAAGGTCTGTGACAATGGTGCACATTAATTTGACTTCTATCCTGTAATTCACAGGATCATAGGTATATACTAGGCTAACAACCTTTAGGGTCTTTAAAAGACTAACTGAGCAACCCAACCTAATTGTGTCCCCATGTAACATGGGTGTCCATTTGCAAGGGTATGTTAGGATGTTAGTTAAGGAATATTTAATGTCGGCTTCTGTCCATCATGGACACGGGGGCCAGACTGAGGGTGAATTTGTGATTCAAAATCCAATGTTAAGGTTACATTTAGAGTTAGGGAGGGAGATAGAGTTAGAGTATGTGGATTTAGAGGTACATCTGTCTCACCAACATGTTCTATTTATGTTGCAAACAAAGTTGAAATTCTTGTATCTAGTGTCTCTAGTGCTATTTGTTTTGTGGATGTGCAAAAGGTCCAACAGGGCTGTAGCATAGGATGTTTATATGCCAGGTATCTCAATAACCTGTAGGAGGGAGAGTACAGAGATAGGGCTTTAAGGCTATCTAGGATCTAGGTTATCTAGCTAAGCTAGGACGGCGCAGTGGTGCAGCTGTAGTGTTGTCGCCTCACAGCAAGAGGTTCTCCGGTTCGATTCTTGGTTGGAGGGCCTTCTGTGCAGAGTCTGCATGTCCTCCCTGCGCTCGTGTGGGTTTACTCCAATTTCCTCCCACGTTACAAAGACGTGCATCTGGAGTGTTTCTCCCCGGGCCTCCACTGAAAATTGGCTTTGTTCCAAGTTGGACTTTCATGGTTAACAAATGTTAAATAAAATAAATAAATAAAATATCTGTAGAGGGCAATATGTTAAAACTCTTAATTCTTTTGGTGAAGAACCTCCATGGCATTCCATCTGTTGCATATGCCTGGTCATGTACATGCTAAAGTGGGCATTAAACTCAATGATGGGTCTGAATAGGACTGAGTAAAGAGGTATTATAACTTCCTTGAATCTGGATGCCATACCTTTACTTATAAGTTGAGCAACATAGAATGATTTTCTTACTAACTTGGCTATGTGCAGGTCAAAGGCTACTGTCTACATATGTTCTCAGACCCCCAACTACTGGGTCAACATTTAGGTTCAGAGGAAGATACTAGGCTAATAACCACTTTTTTTAAATCCAGATGTGCATCCCAAGTGTGAATCAAACCCTGTAACTTTTGTCTATGAAGTTAACACCCTAACCATTATGCTAGCCCTAAGGGTGTCTCATCAATACACTAACCTGTGGGGATTTTTTCCCCAAATCACTAAAATGCACTTCTTGGTAATAAGTTGTAATCTGTGGCTTTGGCACCAGTCATTTGTCTGTGTTAGACCCTCTTGCAGGATGTTAGTGTTATGTAGGAAATCTGTGACAGCCCCCAGTTTACAGTCATCTTCATACCTGATGAGCCAGAAGCCCTTGACATTAGTTTTGACCTCTAAGAAGTACATACCAATCAGGACCGTGCCCAGCACAGAGTCCTAGGGTACTCCATTAATGACTATCTTTGTTGAGGTCATCTCTTCAGTCATGATTTCTTTGGTTCTATCTGTGAGCCAAGTTGGCAATCCAGAGAGGTATGGAGGGATTTATGCCTAGTTTGGTGAGTTTGTCAACAATACTCAAGTGGAATGCTATCAAACACTTTAGCCAGGTTTAGGTAGATGATATGTACCATTTTCCCCTCAGACTTCTTTGAAAGGTTACCAAAGCAATGGGTATCAGCCTAAGTAGGCATGACCTTCCTTTGACAAAACCAAACTGGGATGGATCCAGTGTTTGTAGGTTGCCAGTGTCTTTGATAATCTTTTCCATGACAATTTGTTCTATGGTTCTGCATGTTAGACTAGTCAGACTAATAGATTGTAGTTTACTGGGTCAGTTGCTATTACACCTTTCTGAATAGGGACAACCATTGTAGTCCTTCATTCATGAGGTATATAGCCTGCTTTGTGGCTGTAGTTGAAAAGTGACTCAAATGGTCCTGACAGGTCATGTTTCAAGCTATTTATTAGGCAACCCGGGACAATGTCTGGGCCATATGAGGCTGTGTTTTTGCCTTGGCAAGTGGTCCCATGACCTTCTCCCTGGACCTGCTAACAGTTGGGTGGTGTGGATATGCTAGTAGGGATTTCATAGGGATGCAGAGGCAGAGGGGGGGAGTGAAGTTAGAGCAGAATTTGATAGCCAGTAGATTTGCTATGCCACTCTGATTGGTGAAGGTGGTGCCATTTACCACCAGTTCAGCACACTGCTGTATGCTACCTCTAAGATGTTGAACATAGCTGTAGAAGGTCTTGTGTTTTTTAGCCTGAGAGGCTCTTTTGACTTAGTTTGGGCCTAGTTGCATTTAATTAGTCCTCTTAATTTCCTGTTTAGTTTAATTGGTGAGCTCTTGCCATTAGGGGAGTTGCTCTTTATGATTTTATACATGACTTTTTTCCTTTTGTTATATATCTTAAGGTTAGGATACCCCATTTTGGTTTGTTTTGCGGGTTTGTTTTGGTCTTACTCCTGGTAGGTACAGTTGCCTCTATGCATCCATTTACATGACTGTATAGTGTTTTGGTGAACAATTCTGCATAGGTTGCTGTGACCTCAGGTGTTCAAAGGCGCACTGAATTTTGGTAAATGGTTAAATAACAAGATGTAGTTTATTTTGGAATAGTTCTTAAATGTTACAGTTTTTTCCAGGTTTGCCATGTTGATTTTTATTTTGAAGGAGTCAGCTTTGTGATCAGACTTCACCGTTGACTATACAGTCTGAAATGCATGCTGATGAAGTGTCTCTCATTCTAGTTAGGCTATTCCAAATGCCACGTATGATAGTAGGTTCATAGGTTAGCATTAGGCGAATGACCACAGGATCCTTTTTAAGACTAGCCATGCAACTCAGGTGAGATTCAAACCCTATATCTTTTGTTTGTGAGATTAACACCTTGACCATTATGCCAACCCTCTTCCCAACAAAAAAATACCATGGAAATTGAACCCGTAGTTACAGGGGTAGCAATCACCTTGCCTTCTTGATTATTCAGATGAGATAATTGTCAGAACACATGGTGTTATACACATGAAATATAACTGGTATTGATGTTTCATTACCTTTACAAAGGATAAGTAATAATATTCATAAAATACTCTCAGCTGTTTTTTTTTTTTGAAATATAAACATACAATCATCCTCCATGAAGTAATTGTAGACTGTCTTTCAACATGCAAATAATGAAAAGGAAGACCTAAAGTGACAGCACAGAAAACAAAAGTTTGACAAGTTAAAAAAATGAAGCACATATTAGAGGTATTCTAGCGTTCCAGTTGATATCTGAGCTATATAGCACTTTCTGAACAGGTTCAAAACAAGACACAGTGTACATACCTGATCTTGCTGTTATCAAAGTAGACTAATCCATATAAAAAGACTATGAGTCCCACTAGTGCAGCAGGTATCAACATCACTGTGTACCATCCAAGCCATGCAAAATACAAGGCCACTTTCTCACCAAAGTATTGCCTGAAACACAACCGGAAAAATATTTAGCAGCATAATAAATTCATTTTACTTGACCTTTCATTCACCTTCATAAACACGATATACATATCACTCCAGTACATTTCGTATTTAAAAAGCAAGCCATTAGTTAAAATCTACAGTAATATATAAGTAAATAAATACATACATACATACATAAATAAATAAATAAATTTACAAGCTTAACATACTTTGGTTACTTTTTTACTTCTTACTTGTGTACTATAAATGTTGAAGCCAGAGTTTTAATGACTTACGTTTATGAATGGTACAAAAGCCATGAGGTGAACACTTCATCTTATAACCATGTGGTATGCAAAGCACTAATAGGCTCTGCAGAATGACTGATCAGCTCAGCAGCAACAACATTTCTTTTACTTATGATGCCAAACTACTCCATATGAAGAAAATTTAAGAACCAAACAAAGCATTACTGCTTAGCAATCAGAGATTTAAACTGGTTTGAACTATTGCATCACCTAGCTCTTTCTGAACTGACTAAAATGTACAGACTTGTCTGTACGCCAGAAAATTGCCAAGCCCTTAACAACATAATACAGCCCTACTCCCCCATTAGAATGTTATGCTTCAGAGAAAAAATTACTATATTCAAATCAACTAATACTGTAGTAACATTATATATTCAAATAGTGTGGCTAAACCACATCCCACTACTACAGAAATCCATTCAGAATGCAACTGTAGTAACATTATATATTCAAATTGTGTGGCTAAACTACATCCCACTACTACAGAAATCCATTCAGAATGCAAATTATTTAAAATATAATTAAAACTTCACCTATCAAATTGATGGATTTGCTCATGTATCTCTAAGAATAAATACCACTGTAATCCTGGAGTTATACAGGAGCAGATCTATCAATTTTTGAACATTGGCTCTAGATTTCTAAGGGTGCAGAACAAAAGTCAGCAAAGCAGTAGTCGTACTATGATGATGAAGGAAGCCATGTCAGATTGAAGACAGAAGCTGGCTATCTAACAAATAGTTGAGAAGTTGTATATGAATACATTTTTCTAATATTTTTGATATAGGAGGTAAAATGGCAATTGGTCTATAGTTTGAAAGATCTGTACTGGCTCTGCCCTTCTACAGTAGAATAATGAATGATTTTTTTTCCATAATGAGGAGCCCTTATTTTCAGATATGGGTCAATTTAACAAAATTCAGATTGGATATGCAATAGCCTCAGCTGGTATTTTAAGATATTCACCTTGTAGATTATCTGGGGCAGTTGTAGTAGGCTGTAATTTTGATGGCATCTGTGGTAATTGGTTGGAAGCAAAAATGTTAACGGAGGTTATTTGACTGAGTAGTGACATGAAGAGCATGATTAGTTAGCTGGTTGGTTAATGACTGTAATGTCTGTATAAAATGCGTACTAAATTGGTCTGTTACTTGGGGGTATTATGTGTGTATGTGTAGTTTAAGCATTTTAGCAGGATTTCTGAGTTAGTGAAAGTTAGCAGGGAGAGGATTGAAATGGAGCTATCTGGTGTGTTTCTATACAAAATGGTGACACTGCCAGCATTTTTGTTATCTCTGTCTGATCTGATGACGTTATAGCCTGGCATGGCAATTTTTTTCATTTTTTTGTTACCTGGTGGAGCCAGATTTCTGTTACAACTAAGTTGTCTGCAGTGTGTAGCACTATCCAGGCATGTACTTAAGGGAATTTGTTATAAATGCATTTTAAGTTGGTATAGTATATATGAAGGCAAGGGTGAGATTGTGGGTGAGGTGGTACTGATAAAGGAACAGTTAGGTGTATGCTCTCTACTGCTGGAATATGCCAAGTTGGGCCTAGTTTTGGATGGAGCTCACCATTGTTTTATTGTGATGTATGTGTAATGGTACAAGTAGAGGCATTTTTGCTTGATTTCTGTGGTTAATATCCAATTTATGAGTATATGGCTATTGCTTTTGATAACTGCACTTGAAACATGGGATATACAAATGTTTACATACATGTGGTATGACTGGGTAATGCAGTTCAGAGGTGTTTTGCTTGGTCAGCACAGTATATGAATTTTCTTGAAATTGTAAGGGTAATATATTTTAAGAGTGCAAGTAGAAGAAGAGGTACTAGCATGATGAATTCTAAGAAAACATGCTGCTTTTGAAATTTAAGAAACAGAGGGAATTGAATGATACAGGATAAGAATGCAGTTCAGACCAGAAGTAGGAAGGGTTTATTTTGGGACAGTATCAGTTAAAATGCAGAATAATAGACTGCGTTGAGTCTGTAGGTTATTATGTGATTAAGAGATGTGTGGGTTTTTAAGAGTATAGGTGTGGAGAATACCGATATGCATGAGGAAGAATGTATGCGGTGAGGTGTCTGTTAACTGTGTAGAATAGGTATGAGTAAGGAAGGGTACTAAAGCAATAATTGTTTATAGCGGTAGAGAGATTGAGGGTAGAAGAGTATAAGCAGTATAGTAAGATGAGGGGATGGCTGAAAGATACTACAGACCAAGTGATGAGAATATTAATGTAATTGAAATATATGAGAGAAGATCATGGAGATGAATAAGAGAGAGAGTTTTGCTAACTGCCTTAAAGGTAATGTTGGGAATGGTGTCAGTAGCAGTGAATTTAGTGTAAAGCAGTATGGCAGGGAAAGGTTGTTAGAATGTTACGTAATGTTAAAAGATGAGTAGAAACAGGAGTGACTCTATGCAAGTAGAAAAGTTGTTTGGAGATGTAAAAGGATTGGGTGTCAAAGCGTGATTGGTATACATAGGAAATATAATGGTAAACTAAAGTGAGGTATCTGGGAATGGGGGGGTAGGGTAGGGGAGCATCACAGGCTTCCCATCCTTAGGCCCATTATTTCAGAAACAATCAGCAACTAGCATGTACACACAATGTCAAACAGGTTTTCGTTTATGTACTGACTGAAGACACCAAGAAGCTATGGGTAGAAAGGAACTTGTTTATACAGTGTAATCTAATGGTCAAGTAAAAGGCAAACACCAAGTTGGTAAGTGGTCCTTACAGTACAAGGACTACCCCCCCCTCCCTTGGGGGAATATCACAGCCACTTTCCAACACAGACCAGGTACAAATCTGACTACCAAGTTAATATAAGCAAAGCTCTTCATGTCATACTCCTCAGATTGCACAATGACAATAATTTCAGTCTGGGGAAAAATCAACCTTGAAGAATGGATCGGTATCTGCAAATTCACCCATAGGTACTCAGGTCCTCATAATTAGTAGAAGCAAACAGTGGGATTTGAACTGACTAGTATACTCATGTTCTGCTATATAGACTGCCTATGAATCTGTGAACATATTAGATGCAGCCAGCTGCTCTTCAGAAGATTATTATTCAAACATTTCACTAGCATTCCTTAAAACACCCAGCCTTCCAGTCTTCGGTTTAGTGTTTTTCTTTCAACATATGTTTTGGCCTACTGTGATTCATCTCACATCCACATAATATCACAGTCACTCAGGGTACATGCAGTTACATTAACTTCACTGCATTCCTAGATGTAATCTCAACTTCCATTTCATTCAGAGCATTTTATTTTTGGCATGCTTCTTAGCTAAAAAGCAGAATGAGAGATGAAAAAACATTATGGCAGTTTACTGTTTGTTGATGGTAAGAACCGAGTTTAAGGGATGTAAATTTGCCAGTGGTTACCAAATTAGCAGGCAGTGCATAGTCAGACATGTATGGTAACTTTTTTCATCTTCAGTATCTGCATATACTGACTACACACTAGTAAAAATTCAGCCAACCATATTTTACCACTTATTAACTCCATTACATACCATGGATGTTTTATTTTATACTTTCCAGTTCAGTGCCTTCTCAGATCAAATGAAGAAGCCAACTTAACTATGTACTTCCATCATCTCTGCTGTTCTCCTTTCTATCTGATACAATCCAAATTATCTGCAGTCTGAACTATGAAGTATGTAACCCTTTCACTGACAGATGTAGCTTTCGTCATTCACAATGCCAAACTGGGAAAAGTGGACATAGCTTTATGAAAAATCAGGGATCTCCAAAACATATACACTAACCTCTTCCAATGGACTGTCAAAATATCTAAGAACCCCCTCACAGGACAAAAGAGAACGTTTTTACAACTTGGCAGAGATAGAAAAAACATATTCATGAAAAACAAAGGATAATTAAAAGACAAAAAAAATGTACCAAACTCTCCCAATGGAGTCTTTCTAAAAAACCAACAAAAAGAGACCAGTCACCAGTGGATTTCCCCATGGGTCTGTGCTGGGTCTCCTCTTGTTTGGCATCTATTTTTCTGAAGTAAACCCAAGGGGTGTGGCAGACTGACTTTACAGATGACTGCAAGCTTGGAGCAATCATCGAACCTCCAAATGACTCAGCCATCCTGCAAGAAGGTTTGTCCCAAGTAAGTAACTGGTGCCTAAATCATGTATTGAAACAAAATGCCAAAAATGTATTACTGTATCCTCTGGGAAGCCATCTGCCCCCAGGAAACTACGACATTGACAAACCCCTAAGACTTGACCCAGCTGTCTGGGATTTGGGAACTTAAGTGGACAGCGACCTACCTTTTGACCAACATGTATCCATTGTGGTAAGAAAATCCTTCTGCACAACTTATAAACAAATGGAGTGTACCTAAATATAGGAATGTCACTTCCCCCCTTTACTCAGGCCACACTAGGCCAGTGATTGAGTAAAATGACCTGTTTGGCATATATCTATTCAGACATATGCAACAACTGGAACACCCACAAGGATAACTTACTCAAAGGATACAAGGCCTAAACAACATGGCCTACATGGACTGACTCAAAGCCCTGTCACTATACTCAGTATCCTACAGACTGCTAAGATGTGACCTGTGTCTAGCATACAAAGCATCCTATGACCCAATACTGACTGATTTATTGCACATCAGTAAGTCAAGTGGTATCCGAAATGCTCAGTCTAGATCTAGAGATCTAAACCTCTTTTGCAACATCAATAGAATGTTTTGGAGTGACAAGTTGTGTTGTGTCTTTCGGCTTTTCCCAGTTAGGGGTCGCCACAGCAGAACTCTGGTCCGCTAATGATTGGCAGTTTATTTTCCAAGTTGCCAGCCCTGATTCACAATCTTCAATGAGGGGATGCCCATTTACACATGGCTCCACACAGAAAACGCTCTACCCGAGAATCGAACCGGACAGCGTCTTACTGTGAGGTGACAATGCTACCACAGCACCACTGCCACTACTCTGGAATGGACTCCCCACCCACATTTAAAGTTCATCTTTTTCCATAGGCAAGCAACTTGGATCTATGTATGGAAAACAGAACATTTAACCAAGAACTGCCTACTGTACTACTAATGGAAAGAAGCATCTCCTGTATGTATTATCCCATGCATGGGCTCCCTCAAATTATCTGTGGTATTATCCCAGTTATTTTCATTAGGGATAATATATAATTAGCAATGATGGGATGAGTAAGACCAGTCTATACCCAAATGGACTAGGTTAAGTCATGGACAAAAAGAAAAACTGGTTAGGCTTCAAATGGCCCAAAAGGGTAGCTAGCCTAGTACTTGCCTATAAACCTATGTACAGCAGAAGAAAAACTTACACTAACCACCACTGCTGAGCTTCAGCTCTAAAAGAGGAGTACAGCCAATCCATCAAATGTATTCATAGGTTCATAGGTTTATACTAGGCTATCTGCCCTAAGGCATTTATAAGCCTAGCCCAAATTTTTGTGGCTTATGCCACCCCTTATATGAAAAAATACTGTGCCCATTAGTTTGTTGTGCCTCTGTCCAGCAGTGACACAGAGATGATTCCTGGGGTAAACCTACGATCTCCCATCCACAGGTCAAGATTTCTCTTGAACAGAGCCAGCGAGGTGCTCTTCCTCACATGGACCGGGATTTTATTCCACAGCATAGGGAGTCTCTGAGTGATAAATCTATCCCTCCAGCACGTCCTATTTATATCCGTGCTAAGGTTTAAGTCGCTTGCTCTAGTGGTTTTGGTGGATTTGGATTTTTTGAGGTGGAGCATGTCCATTAATTCCGGGTTGGACATGGCCTTGTATGTCAGGCACATGTCACCTCTGAGCAGACGGTATGCGACTGAATAGAGCTGGAGTTCCTTCAATCTGGCAGCATATGACAGATTTTGGAGTCCCTTTATCCTTTTGGTGAGGAACTTTTGGGGTCTCTCCAAATGCTGCAGATGTCGGGTGAGATACATCCCGAATGGGGCATTGTACTCGATCATTGGTCTGATAAGTGAAGAGTACAGGGAATGACCTCACTAGATCTGGATGTGAATCCCTTCATGATCAGGAGGGCAATGTAGAAGGTCTTTCTAACCACTTTAGCAACGTGAGTTTCAAAAGAAAGGCCACTGTCAACCTGGGTCCCCAGGTCCCTGATAACCTCTTCTGTGCTTAGTGGATTGCCACCTATATGGTAGCTTGGGGTTACCTTGTTTTTCCCGAAGGGTATGACTATACATTTTTTGGCGTTTAACTTCAGGCCATGGCTCTGGCACAAGCTATCTGTTTCCGTGAGTCCCTTCTGAAGGATATCCGTGTCCGATGCACTTTCCACTATGGAGCCCAGTTTGCAGTCGTCTGCAAACTTTGTCAGCCAAAGTCCTCCCATGTTGGCCTGTACTTCTGAGAAGTAGATGCCGAACAATAGGGGGCCCAAGGACCGAGCCCTGTGGGACACCACTTGTGACCGGCTTGGAGTCTGACATAGCGCCAGCAGCTCTAACCCTGTGGGTTCTGTCCTTAAGCCAGTTTGCAACCCATCTTGTGACATATGGGTTTACATTTAAGCTGGTAAGTTTTTCTACAATACCGAGTGGGGTATTGTGTCGAAAAGCCTTTGCAAGGTCAAGGTAGGCTGTATGGACTGCCTTTCCCTCATCAATGGCCTTGGTGACTGTTTGAAGAAGTCGACCAAGTTCAAAAGGCATGATCTTCCCTTGACGAAGCCAAACTGGGTCGGGTCCAATGTCTGCAAGTCCCTATATCTTTGTTTATGAGCTCCATTATGATCCTCTCCATAGCTTTGCAGACTAGACTTGTTAAGCTTATGGGCGGCAATTACCAGGGTCCG